>NC_044977.1:135809220-136109220 GCF_008728515.1 Papio anubis | reverse complement strand
TTCTTCATCCACTCTAACAATCTTTGGTTCCTTCAGATTATGATTAGTGATACAATGGAATTTATTTCAACATCGTATTTTCTGCTTGCTATTTTTCTTGCCTATTCTCTACTTTTTTCTCAGCTCCCTTGATTTCATTGAGATTATTTTTCTCATTTAATTTTTCTCCATTAGCTAGGACGTTATCCATTCTTTTCCTAATTTTTAGTAGTTGCCCTAAACATTTTAACATGCATACTTTGCTTATCAAAGTCTCAATAATCATTATCTCTAATCTCTTCCGAAACTATACAAGAATTTTGGAGCACATTAACTCCTTTTGCTTCTCCAACATATGTTACCAGTTCCCACTGAATATATCATTATTACCTTATATAGTCAATATGTATTTTAACTTAAACTTTCTTTGCTCTTCATTATTTCTTGTTTTTAAGATCCTTTATCTGGGAATAATTTTCTTCTCACCTGAAGTGTTACTCTTTTAGTGAGGATCTGCTGGAACAAATTCTCTAGGTTTTTATACATCTGAAAGGCCTTTATTGTGTCCTTGTTTTTTAAAGATTGTTTTTTAATGAAAATAGAATCCTAGGGCAACAGTTAATTTCCCACAGTACATGAAAGATAATATTCTATTGTCTTCTGGCTTCTATTGTTACATTGTCAGGATAATTTGTCATGTCTTTGAAGATAAGCTTAAGATCCTCTCTTTATCTTTTGTGTTCTGCAGTGTAATTATGTTTTGTCTATGTGTGAATTTCTTTTTACTTATTCTGACTGGAATTCATATGACTTCATCAATATGTCAAGTGATGCTTTTTATTGATCCTTGAAAATTCTCAGCCATTATCTCTTTAGATGTTGCCTTTGCCAATTTTCTTTCTCTCTCATTTTTCTGTAACTATAATTACAATTTTGTTCAGATTCTTTTTTTTTTGTGGGGGACGGGGTCTTCACTCTGTTGCCCAGGCTGGAGTGCAGTGGCACGATCTTGGCTCACTGCAACCTCTGCCTCCCAGGTTCAAGTGATTCTTCTGCCTCACCCTCCTGAGTAGCTGAGATTACAGGTGTGCACCATCACGCCCGGATTTTTTTTTTTTTTTCTTTTTTTTGTATATTTAGTAAAGACAGGGTTTCACCATGTTGGTCAGGCTGGTCTCAAACTCCTGACCTCGTAAGCCGCCTGCCTCGGCCTCTCAAAGTGTTGAGATTACAGGCATGAGCCACAACACCCGGCCCAAATTCTTTTGACTAACTTCCTATGCAGCTTGGATTTACCTATTCGTAAATTCATTCACTGACTTCTTTTTAATTATTACATTTTTATTTTTTCAAGTTGTATTTGGTTATTTTTTAAATGAGCTTGGAAAAATAAAAATAAAAAAAATAAAATGAGGTTGGTTAGTCCTTATAGTTTCTTATTTTCAGCTCATAGCTTGTGTTTAGGGGAGGTTTTTTGTTCTGTTTTTGGTTTTACAGAGATGTTCGTTTGCCTTTTAATTTCATTGGCAGAAATTCTCTGTAGTCTGAGATAAAAAATAGATTTCACCAAAAAAGGGAAAAAAATGGGTTCTGCTCAGTACCAGCAACACTTCCAATGCATGAAATCCTTTTTTGTTTTGTTTTCTTTTGTTCTGAGATGGAGTCTCATTCTGTTGTCCAGGCTGGAATGCACTGGCACAATCTCGGCTCACTGCAACCTCCATCTCCCAGGCTCAAGCAATTCTCCTGCCTCAGCCTCCTGCGTAGCTGAAATTACAGGCGTGTGCCACCACACCCACCTAATTTTTGTGTTTTTAGTAGAGACAGCGTTTCACCATGTTGGCCAGGCTGGTCTCAAACTCCTCACCTCAAGTGATCCACCTGCCTCGGCCTCCCAAAGTGCTAGGATCACAGGCGTGAGCCACTGTGCCTGGCCCAATGTATGAAATCTTTAAACCAAATCTTCATCTGGAGGTTGTCCTGACTTCATAGGTATTGTGAATTCCAGATGTATACCTGTATTAGAGCTGGTTTACAATCACAGATTCTCAGGACCAAGAAATCAGGCACCTGCTCAGCACCAGTAATAGGTGATCTTCCTTACAGACTTCTTAAGTTGGAAATAAAATATGGTGATTTTGTTTCTTTTTTTTCTAATTCACACTTACATTGAAAGAGAAGCCTTTTGAAATCCCAGCTTTATAACCAAAAGGCCCCTTCTCAGATGTCTCACCCTCTCTTGTCCCTTATGCCTTCTGGCAATGAAAACTGAAATTCAAGTTAACCCAGTTTGGCAAATGTCCTCAAGGCAAATCCAGCTTCAGTGCTCAACTGAACCCTCTTCGCTGAGTTTTTGGCATGAGTATTCATTACTTTCTTACTGGTCCATTGCATTTAAGAAAATGACTTTTCTATTGATAAAATAGAATTTTTAAATGATATCAGTGGGGGGTGAGGGTGTGTTGCTAAAAAGAGAGCTGAACCCTGGTAATTCACATTCAAAGCCACAGATCCATGCGTTTGACAGCCAAATCAGGACCTGAGCTAGCACAAAAAATATTAACTCAGGGCCTGCCACTTTGTAATAACTGCTGATTTTTTTTTCCACACTTCCTATGGCCAAGTATCATGGTAAGCATTTTGCAAGTATTATTTTATTTAGTCCTTTCAACTATCCAAAGGGCTAGGTATAATTTTTATCCCTTTTTTACTGATAGAGAAACTGCAGCACACAGAAAGGTTCAATAATTACCCAACGTCCCACAACCATCAAGCAACAGCACAAGGATTTGAACTCAAAAAATCTAACTCTGAAGATTTCCTTCTTAAGATCTGTGTGATTTTGCTTCCTAACAAATCATGAATAAAACAGAGGGAGAGAGAGAGAAAGACAACAAGACAGACCCCTGCTAAGCATGGCAGACCCAGTAGTGGACCCAGACTTCCCAACCTCAGTCCTTTCCACCTCTCTGTGCTCGTATCAGGATGGGCATATTTCCATTTTTATAGATACATATCCCTTCATTTTAAAAGTGGGCACACAGTACTGATTGGAAATTAAGACCATATTTTAAAACATCTAAAGGAATGAGTATTTGGTAATTAGATTTCAACTCTCAGTGGCCATCAATCTGGAACTCTAGCCCAATATTAACATATTTTATTGCATCTGAAGATGTTTCTTGATGACATACAAACAGCAGATTTATTTTACAATTCTTATTTAATCAACTTATGTGTAGGTCTAATATCCAAAAATTCCTTGGCTTATGCTAATTGTCTCTAAACCAGTGATTTCCACACTTTTTAAATAGTGGAAATGGATTTCAAAATATGTCTGCTGACAATTCCTTCATACATAAGGATGTCCAAAATTCAGTCTAAGAAAGGGCATCCCCCAAAGAAGGGCAGATCTGCCAGCCTCCCCGATTCATCTTATTCTGTCTTCTGTCTTCTTCGCACCCACCAGTGAGTGAAGGGAGCTTATAGCAGAGAATGTGTCCAATTTTCATGCTTGCCTGCCCTCCCTACCCCTTCTGCCCAGCAATAAGGAGTGCAGCTCCAAGAGATCTGCCTTGTGCTGCCAATTCAAACTCCAAACATCATCTCTCCTCCTTTCGACCACACAGCAGGGTAAGTGGGGGATCTGTGCCCAAAAGTACAGAAAAAAGTTCCTGGAGAGTGGGATGTTACAGCCAGATGTCAAAGGATTGGTAGGTTTAAAAGAGGGAGGAGAATATGGGAGGGTTGCATGGGAAGGACATTTTAGTAGGAAGGAAGAGTAGATGCTCAAATCTCTGTTCCTGGTTATAAAAGAAAAATTACTAAGGAATATTGTTAATATGCTATCTAAATATAATGTGATATAATAAAGAACATATAAGGAAATTGGGCCAGGCATGGTGGCTCACGCCTGTAATTCCAACACTTTAGGAGGCTGAGGTGGCGGATGGCTTGAGCCCAGGAGTTCAAGACCAGCCTAAGCATCATGGTCAAACCCCATCGCCTCTACTAAAAATTCAAATGTTATCTGGGCAAGGTGGTGCACACCTGTAGTTCTAGCTACTCAGGAGGCTGGAGTGGGAGGATCACTTGAGCCCAGGAGGCAGAGGTTGCAGTGAGCATGAGATCATGTCCCTGCACTCCAGCCTGGGTGACACAGCAAGACTCCATCTAAAAAAAAAAAAAAAAAACATAAATTATTCAGAATATAAGTCCTGAGAAAGGCCTCTCTTTGGAAGGACTATAGTCATAATAAAAAATTATAGCTTTATAAAGAGTTTAACCTAAGATACTGGTGGTAAAATTAAGAATTAAAGTTTTATTTCTCTAAAGGCAACAGAGATGGGTTCTTAATCCTCAAACAGGTCAATAGAGAGCCTCTATTATATGAAGATATAAGAATATCAGAAATTACGCCGGGCGCGGTGGCTCAAGCCTGTAATCCCAGCACTTTGGGAGGCCGAGACGGGCGGATCACGAGGTCAGGAGATCGAGACCATCCTGGCTAACACGGTGAAACCCCGTCTCTACTAAAAAATAATAATAAAAAAAAAATTAGCCGGGCGAGGTGGCGGGCGCCTGTAGTCCCAGCTACTCGGGAGGCTGAGGCAGGAGAATGGCGGGAACCCGGGAGGCGGAGCTTGCAGTGAGCTGAGATCCGGCCACTGCACTCCAGCCCGGGCGACAGAGCGAGACTCCGTCTCAAAAAAAAAAAAAAAAAAAGAATATCAGAAATTACAAGACAGGAATTCAAAAGGTCCTCAAGGAAAGAGAGAAGGAGATGGGATATTAAACCTGATTTGTTCATAAGAATTCTCAAGCTCAAAAGAGCATCAAAAAATGATTTTAAAAATTTTTTTCTTTTTTGAGACAGAGTCTCACTCTGTCACCCAGGCGGGAGTGCAATGGGGTAATCTTGGCTCACTACAACCTCTGCCTCCTGGGTTCAAGCAATTCTTGTGCCTCAGCCTCCCAAGTGGCTGGGACTACCGGCACCCGCCACCACACCTGGCTAATTTTTGTATTTTTAGTAGCGACAGGGTTTCACCATGTTGGCCAGGCTGGTCTCGAACTCCTGGCATCAGGTGATCCACCTACCTTGGCCTCCCAAAGTGCTGGGATTACAGGCATGAACCACCATGCCCAGCTGCAACCTAATTGTTGATTCATCTGCTTAATTTATAGTATATCCATACAGTGGGAAATATGCAGCCATTAAATAAGTAAACAAGAGCAAGATGGCAAAATAAATAACTTCAAAAGAGCTAAGGAAATGAGGTAAGAGATCATGAGATCATAGCACCTAAGTATAGCACAGAAATATGAAACCACATTGAAAAGGGTAGGAAGGACAGTTTTACATTACCCATGTCACCCATGCTTTAACCACAGACAGCACAGTGTGGAGCGATACCCTCTGCTTGGGGGAAGAAGATGGAGGTGAATAATGGACATTGCCTCAGACCCTAATGCCAGGCCCAACCCAGTAAAATCCAGAACCAAGAGGGCCTGCACGGTTCCAGAATCCAGATGGGTAACCATGGACTGAGCCTCCAGGCCTACCCTGGCACCATGCCAGATCGCACAGCCCTAGGCTCCAGACCTGCCCGATGGACTTGTTCTCCAGGTTTGTTCTATTGCCAGGTTTATCTCAGAGGCCACAGACTCCAGACTAGCCCAGTGGCACCAAGATAAGGATTTGCTTCAGTTCCAGGCCAGCCTCTGCAGACTTTGGCTCTAGGCCAACCCTAGGGCATTGCCAGCCCCCATGTACTTAGGCTCCAGGCCCATACCCGTGGACCTAGGTACCAGACTCATCACAGTGGCTAGCCAGCACCTGCAGACTCAGGCTCAAGGCCTACTCTAGTGACAGGTTTGCCTCTGTGGATCCAGGCTCAAGTCCAATTCCCACAAATAACAAACTCCAAGGCCACCCTCATGCACCTAGGCAACAGGCTCACCCTCATGGACCCAATCAACAGGTCCACGCTAGTGGATCCAAGCTCCTGGCTCAACCCTGAAGATTCAGAGGCAAGGTCTGCCCACCTACTGACCCAGGCATCAAGCCAGCCTGCCCATGAACCCCAACAGCAAGACCACCCACACAGCACACCAGATGGCCTGCCCAGAATCTCTGGAAGGGCTGACTGATAAAAGGCTTTCCCACACAAAGTCAGTCTGCAAAGACTGGAATAAATCCCTACTTCTTCAAAAGCACAGGCACCAGCCCACAGCAACAAACATCAAGAATAGTCAGGGCAGCCAGGTGGTGTGGCTAATGTCTGTAATCCTAGCACTTTAGAAAGTCAAGGCAGCCATGTAACTTGAATTCAGGAGTTTGACAGCAGCCTGGTCAACATGGCAAAACCCCATCTCTACAAAAAATACAAAAATTAGCCAAGCATGGTGGCATGCACCTATAGTCCCAGCTACTTGGAGGGCTGAGGTGGGAGGATCACTTATCACTTGAAGTTAAGGCTTCAATGAGCCAAGATTGTGCCACTGCACTCTATCCAGCATGGGTGACAAAGAGATACCCTGTCTCAGATGCCCTCTCTCACCACTCCTATTAAACATAGTGTTGGAAGTTCTGGCTAGGGCAATCAGGCAGGAGAAAGAAATAAAGGGTATTCAATTAGTAAAAGAGGAAGTCAAATTGTCCCTGTTTGTAGATGACATGATTGTATATTTAGAAAACCCCATCATCTCAGCCCAAAATCTCCTTAAGCTGATAAGCAACTTCAGCAAAGTCTCAGGATACAAAATCAATGTGCAAAAATCACAAGTATTCTTACACACTAATAACAGACAAACAGAGAGCCAAATCATGAGTGAACTCCCATTCACAATTGCTTCCAATAAAATACCTAGGAATCCAACTTACAAGGGATGTGAAGGACCTCTTCAAGGAGAACTACAAACCGCTGCTCAACGAAATAAAAGAGGACACAAACAAATGGAAGAACATTCCATACTCATGGATAGGAAGAATCAATATTGTGAAAATGGCCATACTGCCCAAGGTAATTTATAGATTCAATGCCATCCCCATCAAGCTACCAATGACTTTCTTCACAGAATTGGAAAAAACTACTTTAAAGTTCATATGGAACCAAAAAAGAGCCCACATTGCCAAGACAATCCTAAGTCAAAAGAACAAAGCTGGAGGCATCACGCTACCTGACTTCAAACTATACTACAAGGCTACAATAACCAAAACAGCATAGTACTGATACCAAAACAGAGATATAGACCAATGGAACAGAACAGAGGCCTCAGAAATAACACCACACATCTACAACCATCTGATCTTTTACAAACCTGACAAAAACAAGAAATGGGGAAAGGATTCCCTATTTAATAAGTGGTGCTGGGAAAACTAGCTAGCCATATGTAGAAAGCTGAAACTGGATCCCTTCCTTACACCTTATATGAAAACTAATTCAAGATGGATTAAAGACTTAAATGTTAGACCTAAAACCATAAAAACCCTAGAAGAAAACCTAGGCAATACCATTCAGGACATAGGCATGGGCAAGGACTTCATGTCTAAAACACCAAAAGCAATGGCAACAAAAGCCAAAATTGATAAATGGGATATAATTAAACTAAAGAGTTTCTGCACAGCAAAAGAAACTACCATCAGAGTGAACAGGCAACCTACAGAATGGGAGAAAATTTTTGCAATCTACTCATCTGACAAAGGGCTAATATCCAGAGTCTACAAAGAACTCAAACAAATTTACAAGAAAAAAACAAACAACCACATCAAAAAGTGGGCAAAGGATATGAACAGACACTTCTCAAAAGAAGACATTTATGCAGCCAACAGACACATGAAAAAATGCTCATCATCACTGGCCATCAGAGAAATGCAAATCAAAACCATCATTAAAAAGTCAGGAAACAACAGGTGCTGGAGAGGATATGGAGAAATAGGAACACTTTTACACTGTTGGTAGGACTGTAAACTAGTTCAACCATTGTGGAAGACAGTGTGGCGATTCCTCAAGGATATAGAACTAGAAATACCATTTGACCCAGCCATCCCATTACTGGGTATACACCCAAAGGATTATAAATCATGCTGCTATAAAGACACATGCACACGTATGTTTATTGCGGCACTATTCACAATAGCAAAGACTTGGAATCAACCCAAATGTCCATCAATGATAGACCAGATTAAGAAAATGTGGCACGTATACACCATGGAATACTATGCAGCCATAAAAAAAAAGATGAGTTCATGTCCTTTGTAGGTACATGGATGAAGGTGGAAACCATCATTCTTAGCAAACTATCACAAGGACAAAAAACCAAACACCGCATGTTCCTACTCATAGGCGGGAATTGAACAATGAACACCTGGACACAGGAAGGGGAGCATCACACACTGGGGCCTGTCATGGGTTGGGGGGAGGGGGTAGGGGGAAGGGATAGCATTAGGAGATATACCTAATGTAAATGACGAGTTAACGGGTGCAGGACACCAACATGGCACATGTATACATATGTAACAAACCTGCACACTGTGCACATGTACCCTAGAACTTAAAGTATAATAAAAAAAAGACAACATACAAATGGTCAACAGGTGTGTGTGTATGTGTGTGTGTGTATGTGTATATATATATATATATATGCTCAACATCACTAGTCATCAGGAAAGTGCAAATTAAAATCACAATGAGATATCACTTCATGTCAGTTAGAATGGCTATTATCAAAAAGACAAAAAGTAAGTACTGGCAAGGATATGGAGAAAAGAAAATCCTTGTGCACCACTGGTGAGAATGTAAATTAATACAGCATGGAGGTTCCTCAGAAAATCAAAAATAGGCAAGACACAGTGTCTCATGCTTGTAATCCCAACACTTTGGGAGGCCAAGGTGGGAGGATCACTTGAGCCCAGGAGTTCAAGAACAGCCCAGGCAACATAGTGAGACCTGATCTCTATTAAAAATAAAAATAAACAGTCATAACAGCATGTGCCTGTAGTCCCAGCTACTCAGGAGGCTGAGGTGAGAGGATTGCTTGAGCCTGAGAAGTCAAGACTACAGTGAGCCATGATCATGCCATTGTACTCCAGACTGGGCAATAGAGTGAGACCCTGTCTCAAAATAAAATTAAATTAAATTTTAAAAAATTAAAAATAGAACTACTATATGATCTAGCAATTTCACTACTGGGTATGTATCCAAAGAAAATGAAATCAGTATGTCAAAGAATTATCTACACTCACATGTTCACTACAGCATTGTTCAGAATAGCCAAGTTATGAAATCTGACCTAAGTGTCCATCAGTAGATGAAGGGATAAAGAAAATATGGTATACATACACAATAGAATTCTATTCACCCTTTAAAAAGAAGGAAATCCTATCATTTGCAACATGGATGAAACTGGAGGACATTATGTTAAATGAAGTAAGTTGGACACAGAAAGACAAATACCACATGATCTCATATGTAAAATCTAAAAAGGTTGAAGTCACAGAAGGAAAGAGTAGAATGGTAGTTACCAGGGACTGGGATGTGACTGGGTGACAGGGTAGGGAAGATGTTGGTAAAAGGATACAAGATTTTGGTTAGATAGGGGAAACAAGTTCAAGAGTCTATTGTACAACGTGATGACTATCATTAATAACAATGTATTTTATTCTTAAAAAATTGATAAGGAACCCGGTGCAGTGGCTCACGCCTGTAATCTCAACACTTTGGGAGGCCGAGGCAGGCGGATCACCTGAAGTCAGGAGTTCGAGACCAGCCTGGCCAACATAGTGAAACCCCGTCTCTACTAAACATACAAAAGTTAGCTGGACATGGTGGTGGACACCTGTAATCCCAGCTACTTGGGAGACTGAGGCAGGAGAATCACTTGAACCCAGGAGGCGAAGGTTGCAGTGAGCTAAGATCACACCACTGCACTCCAGCCTGGGCAACAGAGCTAGACTCTGTCTCAAAAAAAAAAAAAAAAAAATTGATAAGGGTAGATTTTCAGTGTTCTTACAGCAAAAAAAAAAAAAATTATGTGAGGTATTACACACATAAATTAGCTCAATTTAGCCATTCTGCAAGGTATCATATTTCAAAACATGTATACAATTTTTATTTGTCAAAGAAAATAAATTGTTTAAATAAGGAAGCTCTTATATGCTGATATATGACACACAAAATATGCTACCAAAAAATGCAAAATGCAAAATCATGCACATGGCACACTACCGTTTGATTTTTAGAAGGAAGAAAAAGCAAAAATATATATTTGCATATGTGTATATATAGATATTTTACGTCTGGAAAAATACACAAGAAACTAATAACACTGTTTTCTATGGAAGGAAAAACTGGCTGAAGAACAGAGATGTGAGGGGAATTTTTCCCTAAATTGCAAGCTTTTAAAATGTGTAATCTGAGAATATAATATCTATCCAGTTATTCTTTCCCAAAGAATAAAATGAATATACCAATGAGAAGAATTCTGTGAGAAAATGTATACCTTTCATTTAGTTCACCAGATTGGAAGTGAGGACTTTTCAACAAATATGTTGGGAATTGGTCCTGATTTGGGTTTTTGCTTTTGACTGAAATTTGGACACTAAATAACAGATTTCACATTTCTCTCTTTTGACAAAAGAAAAAGAAGTTAGTAAACAGTTTATGTTCTCTCTTTTCCAAGACTGCATTTTAATGATTTGCCCAGTAAATAGAAAAATACTTTCAATCCAAAACCTATTTAAAAGAAGAAAATATGTGGTTTAGAGTAGAACATTTGTGTACAAGCCTTTTCTCTTTTTCCATTTAAGAAGAAAAGATTCCTGTGACATTAACATTCAGACAAGGCTCAGGAAAATTCAGGAATAATCACACTACAATGATTTCTCTTTGGGGAACAAAAGCAATCGGCAAAAAAATAAGAAAAAGAAACTTTCCAGCCTTCACTCCATAAACACACTGCATGCAAAAGATAGGTTCAGCTGCTCAGGAGTCAGACGAGTCTGATTCCCATTGGTCCCCTGAGCCAGGTTGCAGCCAATAGTGATGCTTTATGAGAGGAAAGAAAACTATTAAAATTGCAAAACCTCTCCCGTCCTGTTATCGAAATCCAGAAGACCTTAGAGAACACTAGGTTTAAAAAGTATAGAATGCAATGAGACTTATGAAGAAAGTAAGACAGATAATTGCTTTTCTTTTCTTTAAAATTGCTTCCCAGTCTCCTATTTCTACCAGTTAGGAGCTAAGAGACGGTCACTTATTTATTCATTTATGATTGAAACCCATGTATTCTCTTTTTCTTTTTCTTTTTTTTTTCTTTCACTTTATTTATTAAGTTGAAAGCTTCAAAATTAAAAAGGCACAAAAGAGTATACGGGCCGGGCGCTGTGGCTGACGCCTGTAACCTCAGCACTTTGGGAGGCCGAAGCGGGTGGATTGCCTGAGCTCAGGTGTTCGAGACCAGCCTGGGCAACACGGTGAAACCACGTCTCTACTAAAATACAAAAGAAATTAGCCGGGCGTGGTGGCCCACGCCTGTAGTCCCAGTTACTCCGGAGGCTGAGGCAGGAGAATCGCATGAATCCGGAAAGCAGAGATTGTAGCCAGCCAAGATCACCCCACTGCACTCCAGCCTGGGCAACAGAGCAAGACCCTGTCTCAAAAAAAAAGAGTATACAGTGACTAGTTTACCTCTGACTTCTGTCCCTTAGTAATCAACTTCTTAATTCTTGTGTATCCTTCTGGAGATTTTTTTCTTTTTTCTTTGTTGAGACAGGGTCTCAATCTCTCACCCAGGCTGCAGTGCAGTGGCAGGATCACAGCTCACTGCAACATCAACCTCCTGGGTTCAAGCAATCCTCCCACCTCGGCCTCCCAAAGTGCTGGGATTACAAGCATGAGCCACCATGCCCTGCCCTCCTAGAGATATTATGTACGGGTAAAAGAAAAGGTGGTTCCCCCCTCAAATATAAATTTAAAAATCAGAGGATCGTCACATAACCCTAACTCCTTATATTAACACATTACTGTTCTATGAAGCAATCTCTTCTTTAAAAAATAAATTTTCAATACCTCCTATATAACTCAAAGATAAGAAAGAGCTATTTGGCAAAAAGAAATAGGATGTCTAGAGAACTAAATTGCATATGATTTTATAGCAAATCAACTCACTGAATTTCTGGTCCAGGATTCTGACCTGAAAAACCTGTATAGATCTTCCAAGTTCCCAGCAGGAATAATTTTGCAGAAGTTTTATTAGCACTCCATGGAGATCTAAGGTCCAGAAGCCTCTTCAACTTAATGGAAGAGGGAGAGAAGAGGAAAGCGGGAAGTTGAATTCAAATGTTTGGTTCTTGTGGACTAGCAACAAGGAAGTGAAGACAGATGAAAGAGAAACCTTGAGTGCCTTGGATCAGTTAATCAGTAACTCACTAACGCTGGCACTAAACTAGATCCCTCTGACATCCAGTGGCAATTGACCTGGTAAGGCTAGACAAGTTTGTAAGTCTCTTGTTTAGTGCAAAAGAACCAGCCACAGAGAAAAGAGGCTGCTTGGAGAATAAGCTACAGAAAACAACTAAAGATCAAAACCAAGAGAGCCCTCCAGGGACCCGTGTGGTGTCTGAGGCAGAGGCTGAATTCCAAGAGAGAGTCCAGCACCCGCTTTTTTGAAGCCCTCAGCCTTTTCTTCTAGCCTGGAATCAGGTACTAGGGAAGAAAGAAGACTCAGAAGAAGGGTGTGCTTTTTAAGGTGTGGTGCACTATTAAGAATGCTAGACTGCCAGGAGTAGTGGCTCATGCCTGTAGTCTCAACACTTTGGGAGGTAGAGGTGGGAGGATTGCTTGAGCGCAGGAGTTCGAGACCAACCTGGCAATATAGTGAGACCCTGTCTCTACAAAATTTCTTCTAAAAATTAGCAGAGCGGGGCCGGGCGCAGTGGCTCATGCCTGCAATCCCAGCACTGTGGGAGGTCGAGGCAGGCGGATCACGAGGTCAGGAGATCAAGACCAGCCTGGCTAACATGGTGAAACCCCGTCTTTACTAAAAATACAAAAAATTAGATGGGCGTGCTGGCAGGCCCTGTAATGCCAGCTACTCAGGAGGCTGGGGCACGAGAATCACTTGAAACCAGGAGGCGCACGTTGCAGCGAGCCAAAATCGCGCCACTGCACTCCAGCCTGGGCGACAGAGCGAGGCTCCGCCTCAAAAAAAAAAAAAAAAACTAGCAGAGCATGGTGGCACACGCCCATAGTCCCAGCTACTCGGGAGGCTGAGGGGGAAGGACCTCTTGAGCCCTGGAGGTAGAGGCTGCAGTGAATCAAGATCCCACTGGTGACAGAGCGAGACCCTGTCTCAAAAAAATATACAAAAATAAAAGAATGCTAGACTTAGATGACTTAGGTATCCATCGCAACTCAGCCACCAACTGACTGTGTGAATGATGACATTCCTGAGCCCAGTTTCTTTGTGTGTAAACCAGCTCAAAAATACTGCAAATCTAAAACCAGCTCAGTACAAGCCAGTTGCAATTTCCCAGTACCACAGCAGTTTTAGGAGCACCAAAACTCCAGCTTCTGGAATAACTTAAGACATTTTCAGCAACTGTCCAAGGCAATTCTGATCTCCAGTTTGAAAAACATTACAAAACACTACCCGGTCCACTCTAGCAGTCAATCTATCAATACTACCTCAAGAAAAATAATCAGGCAACATCTAGATAAAACCAATACCTAAATCTTAGGATGTCAGAAAGCACATATTAAAATCATGAGGGATCCTCTTAGACCCACCACAAGATGGCAACAATCCAGAAGTGGTAAGTGAGCACTTCGATGTGGAAAAACTCTACAGAACAGAACCTAAACACCACTTCCAAAAACACAGCCAACATCGTTTATAAACAAAGCCGTGAATGTTTTCTGGAACCAGACTTGAATTTACAACCTCCTAAACTCCACGTAGGGAATGCAGTTTCTTTACTCGCCAGACAGCTTATCAGAAACTATACCTGTCTGTACTTTGCATAAATGGTGAATTTGAAAATAAAAATAACCCAGTGTTTGTCACAAATTTCCCACCTATTACCACTGCATTCCTGAGTGGTAACAGGTTTAAATTCCAAGTCTGTTCCATGTTCGTCTGTCCCATGTTCCATCTTAGGCAAGAAACTAACCTGTCTGAAGCTCATCAGTAACATAGGATGAGAATTCCTGCCTCTCTTGATTATTTTGAATTATAAAAAGACATAAAGTAAGTGCCATCACATGTTAGGAATACATTAATGTTCATTTCCTCCTTTTCTTCCAGAACCCTGTAAGATATTTACAGAACAACAAATAACCAGAAAAGCTATCCCCCTTATCGTAAATCCCAATCATGCCAAAATTCCTCAGACCAAAATAGATACTAACTGAAAAAGGGCTTTTTTGCATTTGTACGTAGTATGTGTACCATATGTGCTCTCATGATACACACATGATTATAAAAAGATATCGTCAGAAGGTAACCACTGTTGGCCGGGCACGGTGACTCAGGCCTGTAATCCCAGCACTTTGGGAGGCCAAGGCAGGCGAATCACTCTGAGGTCAGGAGTTCAAGACCAGCCTGGCCAACATGGTGAAACCCCATCTCTACTAAAAACATAAAAATTAGCCAGGCACGGTGGCACGCACCTGTAATCCCAGTTACTCCGGAGGCTGAGGCAGGAGAATCGCTTGAACTCAGAAGGTAGAGGTTGCAGTGAGCCAAGATCGCCCCACTATACTCCAGCCTGGGTGACAGAGAGACTCCATCTCAAAATAAAAAAAAGGTAACCACTGTTAATTCTACTCAACAATATTAGGTTAAATCATATGACATTGCTGATGCTTGACCACTTTATATTTACAACTATAGCAGTTTCATATAGTTGGAAATAGCAAATCTAGGGCAAGGATTTGAGGTCAGGAGCAGTGGTTCACAACTATAATCCCAGCACCTTGGGAGGCCAAGGAGGGAGGATCACTTGAGCCCAGGAGTTCAAAACTAGCCTGAGCAACATAGTGAGACCTCATCTTTAAAATTAAAAATGGTTTTTAAAAAATAAAGCAAGGATTCAATATCTGTCTGCCTTCCCTAGATTTCCTGAAAACAACAAGATCATTTGAAATCAGTAACTCTGCGTTGTCATCTCCGTTCTGCCATTTATTAGTTGTGTCACTTTAAGAAAATCATTTAGCAACTTTGGGCCCTGGTTTCCAGATGTATACGATAAATATGGTAGATTTATCTTTTTCTGCTCTGTAATTTAATGACTATAATAAGGCATAGGCACTTAGGTTAGTGCCACTAAAATGCAGAGCTGGTAAGAACATTTTAAACTTAGCTATCCAAATTCTCTTGGTTGTCCCTTCTGCATCCATCCTGCCCTCTTCCACTACGAAGCACAGAAGACAGAGACCTTGATGATAATAAAATAAAGCTGTGTAAACTTCTTCACAGGCTTCTTAAAAGGCACTTCTAATTTGGCACACCCTACCACAGCAGTACTGAATTTCTCCTTAAACAAAAATGGTCACGGGTGTCAAAGAGATGTGAGTGAGTGTCCACTGAACTGTGTCTAAATGATTTTCCTTGTGACCAAAGCCAGCCTGGAATAAGCCCCTGCTAGTGAGAAGAGGGAACATGCTTCCCAGGCCGAGGAGGCATTGTTCAAAGTAATGAGTTCTGCACCACTTGGTCCACAATTCACAGCTGAGTCTGATTTTCCTAGACAAAGAGCAATAACCAAATGGAGGATGCTCTTCAGCAAGCTTCCCTGGGTTTATCATTGTTTTGAGACTCACGAGGTGGTGAAGGAAAGACGAGAGTCTCCCTAACCGTCTATGTCCTAGGAATGACAAGAGGAAATGTTTGTCAACCCTGGTCAACATTATACCAGGATTTTGTCATGGCTGTAATGGATTTCAAGAGTCTAAATTCACTAAAAATGCCTAGAAATTATTCCATCTCAAAAGTTAAAATGTTTAATACTCTATTGTATTCCTTTTATCCTTCTATCATAATTTTATATCCCCTCTCATTTTTTGTTTTTTGGTTTTTTTGTTTGTTTGTTTTGTTCAGGGAAAAATAGTTATGATCCTTCGGGCATGCAGACCAACATTCTTAGAAGGGAGCTGCAGAAGGTTCATTATGTCATGAAACACAGAGCCAGAACAAAGGATTACTGAATCATTCACCTTATCTTCATCTAAGAAACTTGAGAATTACAGGGTTTCTGTTTCTTCTGAACTAAGTGCTGCACTTGCCAAGAGTACAAGTTTTAGAGTAGAGTTTGTACTACAAAAATGTAAGCAAATAGGTGCACATAATGCTTCCTATCCTAGATATACAGCCTTATCTAAATTACTCAAAGTTTCAGCTTTTGCTTCTGAATCTGCAAGTCTGAGTGATTAGCACCAAATCAATCATTCTCCTTAAGAGTACCAAAGGTAGTATCTTCACCCTGAACATCTGAAGTGGTGTTAGAATTATTTCAGGACTCACAGCTCTTAGTTCATTCAGAACAGAAATCTGGATTTATTCATCTTGCCTTATATATAACACGTTCTCAATAAACATTTGTTGACTACATGAATAAATTAAGTAAAAAACATTTCATTAAGAATTTTCTCAGTGTTTTACATTATGGCACCCTAACAAGAAGCACTTTTATCATATTCTGTGTTTATAATACTATCCCTTTATCTGGAAGACTGATTTTTAAAATAAATTTAATTGAAGTTGATAATGTGGGAAAATATATCAAACGGAAGCAATAACTTTAAACAGATTTTATTACGAATCTGGTGCCACTATAAATCCTCGCTCTGCCCATCAATCTTCCCTCTCTTTGTCTCCTTCCCATTGCCTCTCCCCTGCCTCCCCCAGGTACTCCCAGTCTCATTATCCCATGATCTGTTAAAACTGCAGTTTACCTCCTGGAACCAGCAAAAACACATGTCACTGAGAATTAGGGAATTGGAGCCAGTTACAAGCCACCACATAGGGTCACAAAGTATCTGAACCTGAAAATGAAGAGTTTTTCTATTTTTCTAAACAAGAGAAAAGGGGAGAAACTCAGTTGGACTTATTTTCAAACATTTAAGCTAGATGGATTGCACAATGTTAAGCATTTATGACAAATGAGATGGGAGAGAACTTTAACAGCATGTTACTCGCCAATCATTTGAAAAGCGGTACATTGATTTCATTTGCTAATGGTGAGAGTATATTATCTTAAAACATCTACCACAAATAAACACTTGCTATTCTTGAAAACAAATTGCTTGAAACTGGTATGTAGCAAGACAGTACTCACGTATTACTTCACCCAAGGTATTTTATGCCACACTTTATGCCAAGAAGAGTTAACTCCATTTTAAATTTGTATTAGCAGTTATATTAATTCTAACCAATGTTTAATAGCAACTAGGTACCAACCATACTGCCAAATATTGATGCAGTTTAAGAAAGATAAGCAAGAAGCTACCGCTCCTTCTACATACCCCCTTAAGATGTGTACTTTTGCCAAATGCTAGGCTGTATGTAAACAAATGGGATTTAAAAGAGGGGAGAGGGCTGTCAAGATTCACAGTTTTATGAAACTAAAAATTATTCTTGTCTTCCAGGCACAGTGGCTCACGCCTGTAATCCCAGCACTTTTGAGAGGACGAAGTGGGTGGATTACCTGAGGTCAGGAGTTCAAGACCAGCCTGGCCAATGTGGTGAAACCCCGTCTCTACTAAAAATACAAAAATTAGCTGGGCATGGTGGTGCATGCCTGTAATCCCAGCTATTCGGGAAGCTGAGGCAGGAGAATCGCTTGAACCCAGGAGGCGGAGGTTGCAGTGAGCCGAGGTTGCACTGCACTCCAGCCTGGGCGAGAGAGCCAGACTCTGTCTCAAAAAAGAAAAAAAGAAAAAGAAAATTACTCTCAACAGACAGCTTGAGAAAACTGGCTTCTGTTAACGCTTCTTGAAGCATTCTCTGCAGAAGATTTTAACCCCAAAGGTGACCAAAACGCTGAGGCAACTGAAAAAAACAACCGCCTCTTCTGGGAAAGCCTTTGTTTCTTTTCATTGGCATTATACTCTGGTCCCTTTCGCAGCGCATCTCCTTGTCATAAACATGCCAATAAACAGGACATGGGTGCTGCTGGGTTGTACAAGCCCTGCTCTTCACTTGGGTTAGGAGGCACAGATTTGTCCTTGTAACGCTCGAGAACAATCACTTTACTGAATTTTTTAACTCCTTACCAGGAAGTAAATGTTTTATTCGTCTCCACTTTTCGGGATAGAGGGGGATTTCAGTTGCTGCCCTAATAACTAATCTCTCACCATTTTCTTCTGTCCGTGATCAAAATGGTAACAAGGGAAGGGAAAAGTTGGTTTTTGTTTTGTTTTTTTTTTTAGTTGGTTATTGCTTTAATGCTGAACTCTCAACGTCATAATGTGATCACAAATTGATTCGCAGACGGAAACAAATAGAAAACGCCTCAGGAAGGAGGGGAGAGGATGTCGCAGATGCTCAACAGGGAACTGGGCTTAGGGGCGCGCGGGGTGGCGTCTCGGACCCACTGCTCAGTCGCCAAGGAAACGCCGCGCAGGCGCAGAGCGCGCCGCCGTGGGCAGGGGTTTGCCTCCACCACCCCGCGCCGCTCGGGCGCTCCTCGTTCTTCCCAGGAAAGGGCAATGGAGTATATCCTCCTCGCGCTGAGCACACCTAGTCTTCTCTAAGAGGGTCCTGAGCAGGGTCACCGGTCGCAGGAAAAGCTGTGAGACTCCCCAAGTGTAACCGACGCTGCACTTCCCTTGCTGGGAAACGCGGACCTGCTCTCCTGGCGGCGTCTGGCGATCAGAGAGAGGGTCCCGGGACCCCGCATGAGGGTGAAGCATCCTGCAACGATGCTGGACGTTCCACCAGACGAAATGCCACCCACCACCACCGCAAGGGACCCGAGAGTTACATTCTTTAGCGGACACACATACACCCCCACATCCTTCTGAATTATGGGACCCCTAAGAGCAGCCGTGGCCAGTTCCCCGCACGGGGGGTTGGAGGAGCCCCACGCACAGCACTCACACAGTCCTAAAGAGGCGTGTCCAGGCTGTGGCTGCCGAGAGAGGAACTCGGGCCACCTGCTCACTCGCTCATCGGACTGGCGTACCAGTCCTCTTTTTCCTGCACACCCTCTTCTCTCCCGCGCCCCCCTCCCCTTCCCCCGAAAGCACTGACCTCCTCAGCTTTGAGTGTTCAGTAGATGAAGGACTCCTCGGAGTCCGTGGCACAGGGAGCCACCTCCGAAGTGCTGGGGTGATGAGTTATTGGCCCCTGTGACTCCAACTCCAAAGCCCTGCCAAGGGCCAGAAAAGCCCCCCTAGAAGAGCACTTCTCCCCACTAGCCAGCAGAAGCCCCAGAAGAGCGGGGAAGAGCAGGGTGCCGCCGCCACAACCTGCTTTCTCATTCAAATCCTCACACTCACACAGGAGCCCCACTCCCTCTCGGCCCCGCAGCTTCCGAGGAAATCAGGAACTGGAGTTGGGAAGAGCGGACTGGAGCGCCCGCTGCCTCCGCTGGCCCGGGCGGGATAGGTGTACGGAACCCCAGGGCTGCACCTGGAATCCTTGGCTTACACTCTTCTGCGGGGCTCCCCGCTTGGCAAGGGCCAGAAGCATTGGCAATGAGACCCTTTTACCTACCCCCCACCCCCTGCAAGTTTCAAAAGTTTCCAAACCCAGGGTAACCCCTTGATACTCAGTTTGGGGCTGTAGCTGGAGGGCCTCGGTGGTGGGCGGGTAAAGGAGTTGGAGAAACAAAGTTGGAGGTGAAGGGGCAGGGAATGGGAACTGCGTGCAACTTGCACCAAAGTAAAAGGTGTTCTGAAATGCCCGTCTTACCTCCTTTAAAAAAAAAAAAAAAAAAAAAAATTCTAAGAACATAGCATCTGTCAATGCTGCAAATTAAAGAGATCCACTTTGAGTGAAGTGCAACTAAAATTGAGAGTGTAGATGATAACACTTTGCTTTTATTTATTCCCAGTCTCTTCATTTGGAAATGCTACTCCTTGGCATTCACAGGACACTTACTCACTTAGATCCGTTTAGTAGCTGGTTGACTCAAGCGGGCAACCTGCCGGGAGTAAGAAGACGGCGGTGGCAGAGGAAAGCTTGCACAGAGCAGGCACTCAAGTGTAGATGAAACGATGAAATCTACTGAACGCACTGACAGGATGAGTGACCAGCTAGGGGCGGATGCGGGAACCTCCACTGGTCTAGACTGCCGCAGTGTGATCCGGCTTCTGGATTCCAGGATTTACATTTATCAGCCTTCATTCAACCTGCCCTATTGTTAGTTCAAAGCCTGGCTGGGAAGGAGTGGGGACGCAGCTCTTCACTCACCTTTCAGTTTAAAATAATCCTCCAATAAGAATGTCCTAGGAAAGCTGGCAGCATGGGGTTGGCAGGGATTTTCTGGGCTTAGTGACAACATAAACTAAAGTCATTTTCTTTTTTCATGCGTGAATTTGCCCAGGAAGTTACAAATGAGTAAATTACAAATGAGTGCCTGAGATTGGAGCTCCGGGCCTTGGCTGCCTGTCCGCTTTGACAGACAGTTAGTGTGGAGGGTGGTAGCACTGTGACCTCTCAGCACAAGATCTAGGGTTTCACCTTTTCATCCCACTTAGCCGATACCATAGAAACAACCCATTTGTATTATTCAATTCAACAGAGGCAATTACAATGTCACAGCAAAGCACCATGGGCAAGAAGAAACTTTATCCTGAAAACAATCCTAGACTCTTAGAAAAAAGAAAAAAGCTACCAGAATACCCACTTGAATTTCTTCCTCCCAATAGTACCAGGAAGAAATCAATTTGGAAAAAAATATAGGTAAAACGTTCTTTGCCTCTATAGAAAGAAACCTCCCCAAATTTACTTTTGTTTTTGTTTTTTTTACATGCCCATACATAAGCCTCAATTTATAAGAAATTAAGTCATTAACCCTCTGCCTCCAAACTGCTTTTTATTTTGTAAACATGCTTGTTGGAGATTTATTTTGCTGGTAATCTCCATGGTGAATAGAAAAGCCAAAAAAAAAAAAAAAAAAAAAAAACACCAAGATAATCCCTCAACAGCAGCAGTTCACCCCCTAACCTCCGGTGTTTGTCTTTCTTGAGTCTGAAAAAATGCAGATGCACATGTTGAAATAAACTCAGACACAAAGTTTCTAATAAGAGCACTTGTTTGCTGTGCACTTTATTTTGATAGTTTTAATCAACTCCCATAATTTTGTAAACTTTCAAATTTTTTAATTGTGTGGTATTTCAAACCTACCAAAAACAGGACATACACCATGTAATACTCCTGCTCCCCCAACCCTTTCTTTTTTAAACAAAGTATTACAGATACAGCTAAACCCCAACTCCTGACTCGTTACCCCCACCCCTTTCCAAAGGTAATAATTCTGAAGTTGATATGAATCATAATTATGCATGTTCTTAAATGTTTAGGATATTTATACATCCATAATCTTTTAATGTAGCTTTTCTCTCCAAGTATTTTTAACATTATTTATCAGAGAAAAATCACTAAAACAATTAATTAATTAATTGGAGAACATCACTAAAAACAAGAAAATTTGTTACATTGCTAAGTTTTTAGAAGCAGGACAGAACTATTTTTCCTGCTTGTGACAATCAGAGTATGGAATAATAACACAGGGATTAGAAAGTGGGTAATAAGCAGCCTCTCTAGGTTACACAAACTCTTCCATGGTTACCGAAGAATAAATAGAAAAACAAAACAAATAATGCCCTCCTCTTTCACTGGTTAAAGGGGAACTGGAGAAAATGAGACCTACATTAAAACTTCTTTGGGCAGGTAAGACAAACATCCTACATGGTAATAAAGTACCTTTTCTAGATGATCTCTTGGTCATGCAAGCTATGATCTTTTAGTAAGGATTTACCACTTTTCCAAGTATAAAGAACTCCTGCTGGTAGCTCAATACAAGGTTGAAATCCGCCTGGCTGAAAAGTCTGGGGTTGAATTAGCTCTGCCTCTTCAAGCACAGGGACATCCATCTGTACAGTAGTTACAAAAAATCCTTTGCTGTGATCCTTTGACTTAATGTCCTCCCAGCATTAAAAGTGCTAAGAAAGCATCAATTTTTCTTAAATGCCATTGAATGGCGAAAGGCATCCTTCCCAACCCCCACCCTCCTCATTTCCTGAGTGATGACTCTCATTAATTATACTGGCACACCGCGGCCCAGCCTCCCTTCTAAATAGCTGCCAGATTTCTACATATCATCTCTGCCTTGATACAGAATGTGCACTGACACCAGGATCACAGAAAATCCTGGAAGAGGTGCCTGATACACGGTAAAATGATTGATGTGCCTTGTGGTGAGCCCAATGCGCTGCATATCGCAGGGGGTTTCTTAGAAAACTGCACTGGAAATTTCTGTGTTGGAAAAAGATTTTTCTAGCTGCACAAAAATTGCGCTTCCAGTTGCAAAAAGAGCCACGTATTTAAGGTGTTCAAATTTAAACAGCAACCATCTTGAGTTATATCCATGAGCAAGAGAGGAAAGGAGATAAATATTCCGTATTTTAATCAATGCACCAAGTTAAGAAAACCATTGACCAAAAAAAGCTTATCAAGAAGGAGGCATTCCTCTTTCAACACATATTTCTTCAGTACTTGCCATGTGCCAGGCACTGCTCTAGGTGGTTAGCCTTAGCTGGAATATAGATAGCACTCCTGAAGTAGAGCGTAGTACCTGTCTTTATGGCCCTACTCTATGAATTGGTCACGGCCTTTAGGTACAAATAACAAAACCCCTTATCAAACCAGCTTGAGTAAAAAGCTGATGTATTGACTCCCACTTTACGATGGGGGAAGGATAAGGACTTCAGAAACGATGGGAGTCTAGCAATTCAGAATCAGCATTTCTCTTGTTAAAGAAAAAATTATTCAATGTTAAAGCATGGTGAGGAAGGCCACTGAAATCGACACAGGGACTACTGCACGGAGCTCATAGGCAGCTGGGAATACAGCATAGGCAGCTGGGAAGTTATAGACAAAGAGCAGATGGGGTTGCTGGATGACAAATCACTAAGAGGAAACATCAGGGATATGAGGGACTCCAGCTAAACCGACCTAACTGGATTCTTGCTGAACACAGGCCAGGGTGATCAGACATGACCTGGGGGACAGTGGAGGATGAAGGATCTATTGAGGGTGATCAGATATGGAGACTGGGGGTTCTTGCTAAACTGACTTAGCAGAACTCCTTACTAAAACTGAGTTTTACAAGAAAATGCATATATGGGCCCAGGAGAAGGCTCAGAAGCATGACTAATGTTTGGCAAAGCAAGCAATTTTTGTCACTCTCACACTTTCACCTTTTCTCCTACTATTTCCCTCTCTCTGCTTTTCTCAGTATTTTGATCCTGTTCTCTCCTATTCCATATGAGCTTTCTGTACAACCTGGGGGTGGGGAGAACATGGCTAGAGACAGCTCCAGGTTTCAATTGTCTCAGCTAGAGAGGCCATTTTGCTTTTACCATCTGTAAATAAGAGGGTAGGAAAGGATTTGAACTGACCTGACTTAGGTCATGTATCCATCCATAGGTCAATTACTGTGGACAACAATAAGTAGAGTGTATGTGTGGCCAGACCCTGATTATACACACACCCTTATAGCCAGGAAGGTGGGATATTATAAATAGCAGCCCATCAGAACTACCTGGAACCAGAGAGGATTTGTTCCCAAGATGAAAGGGGCTGGTTCTACCAAGTGAAGGCAGGAAGAGATTCTAGCAAATAAAAAGAATAGATGTGGGCTGGGCACGATGGCTCACACCTGTAATACCAGCACTCTGGGAGGCTGAGGCGGGTGGATGACGAGGTCAGGAGTTCGAGATCAGCCTGGCCAACATGGTAAAACCCCGTCTCTACTAAAAATACAAAAATTAGCCAGGTGTGGTGGCAGCCACCTGTAATCCCAGCTACTCGGGAGGCTGCGGCAGAGAATTGCTTGAACCCAGGAGGTGGAGGTTGCAGTGAGCAAAGATTGTGCCGCTGCACTCCAGCCTGGGTGACAGAGCGAGACTCCGTCTCAAAAAAAAAAAAAAAAAAAAAGAATAGATGTTCCCTAGGGCGCCCTCTCTTAAACCTGCTGCCAAAGGAAGAAATACCTTTATGCTGATTTATATATATATTACTTAATCTACAGAGTAGATCAGAAGCGAAATGTCCTAAATCCATCACGGGAGACTGAGGGGAGAGGAGTAGTAATGGCCAACTGTAAGTGCTGCCAATCTTTCCCTCCCCAGCTGAAGAAGCATGTGTCCCCATGTGGGGCCAACTGACAGGAGGTGGAGATGGGGAGGAAGGAACACAACCAGGATAGCTGATCTCTGAAAGAATTGTTTTCTTTTGTGTTTTTCACTTTTTATCATGGAAGTGTTTATACATACACAAAAGTAGAATAGTATAGTAAAACCCTATGTACTAGTCACTGTGTTTCAACAATTATTAATATTTTGGCAACTTTATCCAGGAATATGGAGATTCTCTGAAATACTTGAATTCATAAACTAACACATTTTTGCAGTACTATGATGTTGGTTACTGAAAGAAATACATGCCTCTTATGGTAAATTATATAAGACCAGTGCATGCAAAGCCCTTAGCAAAATGCCTGGTACAAAATGAGTTCTCAAATATGTCTTTACTGTTAATATTTGAAACCTATTTAAACTTTTTATTTATTTACTTATTATTGTGTGTGTGTGTGTGACGGAGTTTCACTCTCGTTGCCGAGGCTGGAGTGCAGTTGCACGATCTCAGCTCACTGCAACCTCGCCCTCCTGGGTTCAAGTGATTCTCCTGCCTCAGCCTCCCAAGTAGCTGGGATTACAGGCAGGTGCCACCACGCCTGGCTAATTTTGTATTTTTAGTAGAAATGGGGTTTCACCATGTTGGCCAGGTGAACTCCTGACCTCAGGTGATGTGCTCACCTCGACCTCCCAAAGTGCTGGGATTACAGGCCTGAGCCACTGTGCCCGGCTGAAAGTTTTTAAATATGAATGAAGTCTACAAATGGAAATGTTTTGGCATACAGAGGAAAATAATGTTTTTTTGTTTTGTTTTTTGTTTATTTTTGAGACAGAGTCTTGCTCTGTCGCCCAGACTGGAGTGCAGTGGCGTGATCTCAGTTCACTGCAATCTCTGCCTCCCAGGCTCAAGCGATTCTCCTGCCTCAGCCTCCAGAGTAGCTGGGATTACAGGCACCCACCACCATGCCCAGCTAATTTTTGTGTTTTTTAGTAGAGACGAGGTTTCGCCATGTTGGTCAGGCTGGTCTCAAACTCCTGACCTCAGGTGATCCAACCGCCTTGGCCTTCCAAAGTACTGGGATTACAGGCATGAGCATCCAACTGAAAATAATGTTTTTTTTTAAATAATGTTTTTTTAGAGACTGGGGTCTCACTATGTTGCCCAGGCTGGATTCTTAACTGCTCTAACTGCTGGGCTCAAGGGATCCTCCTGCCTCAGCTTCCTGAGTAGCTGGAACTACAGGTGTTCTGCTGGAAAATAACTTTTTAAGGCTAAACTCTGATTCTTCATTTACCAACAGACTATAACTTATTTTAATGATTTATTTTTAAATGGCAGCTATTTATATTTTTTCTATAACAAGCCTATATAACTATTTTCCCATTTTATCTGGAAAGGTCAAAAATATTATAAGCAAATGCACATTTCACCATACAAATAAGGAGAAAACATGATTTAAATTGTTAAACTTAGGAATGAGCCTGGACTACATATCAGAATTCTAAATACTAGGTCCCCACTTCACTACCTTGGCAAAATACTTCATCCTGTGAATGCTGGGTGAAGGTAAAGTAGCATAGCTGCGCCTAAGTTAATTTTATTCAACTAAGATTTTCTTAACCTCAGTTATACTTCTCGGGAGATTTTAGTTCTCAAGATAGGGTGAACACTTTTTAAAAGGCAGTAAGTGTGCTAAAGTGAACTTTCCCCATTTTCTGTTTTTCTCCAACGTGTTTGATTGTTTATTTCTCCTGCGGTGGGAAGGGGAACGAAGTAGTTGGAGGAAACAATAGTGTCAGAGAAGGAAGTGCCCCCTTTTCCTCCTTCCTAAGAGCTTCACAACTCAGCTCTGTGCATGTTGTTTCCAGAAAGACCTCCCACAGAGCCAATATCTGCAACTTTCAAGATGGTCAAGGCTTGCTCACCAAGACAGACCTTTAATTGAAGTTTCTTTATTCAGCCTTAGAAGTAATACTGAAACTTTGAGGCTACAGATTTCCGTCATGGAATATACTGGGCTCCCCCTCCAATACTATCATTAAAAGATTCTGTAGAATTCAACAATATAATTAAAAGAATCTGAAGTACTTTTTTTTTTTTTTTTTTTTTTTTTTAGACGGAGTCTCGCTCTGTCGCCCAGGCTGGAGTGCAGTGGCCGGATCTCAGCTCACTGCAAGCTCCGCCTCTCGGGTTTACGCCATTCTCCTGCCTCAGCCTCCCGAGTAGCTGGGACTACAGGCGCCCACCACCTCGCCCAGCTAGTTTTTTTGTATTTTTTTAGTAGAGACGGGGTTTCACCGTGTTCGCCAGGATGGTCTCGATCTCCTGACCTCGTGATCCACCCGTCTCGGCCTCCCAAAGTGCTGGGATTACAGGCTTGAGCCACCGCGCCCGGCCTGAAGTACCATTTTTATAGACATTGAACAAATGCTTAGAAAGACAAGCAAACTGAATAATTGTAGAGAGAAAATGAGGAAAGACACTGGTGAAAGAGTTACAGTACAAATTCTAAAGTTTTGAAAGATGGGGGCGTTGGAGGGGGGAGGCAATTTACACCACAAGGAAAACTCTTCTTCCCTACCATTTGGAATTCTAGTGGGGTGTGCAGTCTCTTTTACTAACATCTGTTTTTTTTTTTTTTTTTTTTTTTTTTGACGGAGTCTCGCTGTGTCACCCAGGCTGGAGTGCAGTGGCGTGATCTCGGCTCACTGCAAGCTCCGCCTCCCGGGTTCACGCCATTCTCCCGCCTCAGCCTCCCAAGTAGCTGAGACTACAGGCGCCCGCCACCACGCCCGGCTGGTTTTTTGTATTTTTAGTAGAGACAGGGTTTCACCATGTTAGCCAGGATAGTCTCGATCTCCTGACCTCGTGATCCACCCGCCTCGGCCTCCCACATCTGTTTATTTTTAAGCAGAAAACAAATGGTTAGATTTCTCTGTATAAACAGAGCAAAAGGAAAAACTACACCTTAAAATTTGTATTTAGTTTTTGTTTCACTTATTTGCATAATTAAACTAGCTACATATTAAGATGGCTTGCTTTGTCCAAAATAAATGTCTCCCTTTTCAAACTTGACAAGTTTACAAAATGTTCTCTCAGATCACTTCAGCAAATTAATCTTCATGGTGTAGGCTCATGGGATGCATGGGGAAAATTCTGACTGAAAAAAAAAAAAGGTCCTGGTCAAAATGACAAGGCAACACTGTGATGGCCCACTCATTTATTCTTTCATTCATTTATTTAACAAATATTTACGGAGTTCCCTATATGAGCAAGAAACAGGGCCAAATCCTGCTGTGGAAGGAGCAGAAATGATCCAAAATTCAGTATTTGAATTATAAAGTCTACTGTACCTTGGACTAGAGAGGCATGTAAATAAATATTTACAATATAAATAACGAGTGCTAAAATAGATATATGTACAGTGCTGCAGAACAGAAGAGGGTGCTAATTCCTCAATTTCATTGCTAGTTACACAGAAATAAAGTGTTTTGATAACCAAAACGAAGCAGAAAATAGAAGTAATGATCCTAATGCCTCAATTTTTTAAAAACCTTATTTCTGTCTGAATTACTCACTGTCTTCACTTGAGTTATAGAAATAATCAGGCTGGCCGGGTGTGGTTGCTCACGCCTGTAAGCCCAGTACTTTGGGAACCCGAGGTAGGCAAATGAGGTCAGGAGTTCGAGACAAGCCTGGCCAACATGGTGAAACCCTGTCTCTATTAAAAATTTAAAAATTAGCTGGGTATGGTGGCGTGCACCTGTGGTTCCAGCTACTAGGAAGGCTGAGGGAAGAGAATGGCTTGAACCCAGGAGGCAGAGGTTGCAGTGAGTCAAGACTGCACCACTGCACTCCAGCCTGGGTGACAGAGCAAGATTCTGTCTAAAAAAAGAAGAAAGAGAAAAGAAAGAAAGAAAAGAAAGAAAAGAAAGAAAGGAAGGAAAGGAAGGAAAGGAAAGGAAGGAAAGGATAATCAGGTTTCTTCCAAAGAGTGTGCTAGAAAATGAGATCCTTGGTACTGACTTTTAGTAACCAATAATGTCATATTTTTGCATTGCAAACGAGTGCATACATTCAAATACATTTATAACAAAAAATTAACAATACTTACCTTTGCTATTTTCAATGCATTCTGATATATTTTATCCTGTTCTGTTCCTTTATCTTTTTCTTTTTTAATTGATTTCACATCTCACTAATAGGCAGAGCCTACAAATGAAAAACAGTGTTTAGGCCGGGTGCAGTGGCTCATGCCTGTAATTCCCAGCACTTTGGGAGGCTGAGGCGGGCAGACCATGAGGACAGGGGTTCAAGACCAGCCTGGCCAATATGTTGAAACCCTGTCTCTACTAAAAATACAGAAAAAAATTAGCCAGGCGTGGTGGTGCGCGTCTGTAGTACCAGCTACTCGGGAGGCTGAGGCAGGAGAATTGCTTGAACCCAGAAGGCGGAGGTTGCAGTGAGCTGAGATCGTGCCACTGCACTCCAGCCTGGGCATCAGAGCAAGACTCTGTCTCAAAAAAAATAAAAAAAGAAAGAAAAACAGTGGTTGGCCAGGTACGGTAGCTCACCCTGTAATCCCAACATTTTAGGAGGCCAAGGCCAGCAGATCACTCAAGCCCAAGAGTTCAAATTCAGCCTGGACAACATGGTGAAACCCGTGTCTACAAAAAACACAAAAAAATTAGCTGGACATAGTGGTGCTGGTGCGCACCTGTAGTCTCACCTATTCAGGAGGCTGAGGTGGGAGGAACACTTGAGCCCTGGAGGCAGAGCTTGCAGTGCATTGAGATCATGCCACTGTACTCCAGCTTGGGCAACAGAGCAAGACCCTGTCTCAAAAAAAAAAAAGAAAAACAATGTTCCAATGTGTTCATTAAAAATGAACAAGAGGCCGGGCGCGGTGGCTCAAGCCTGTAATCCTAGCACTTTGGGAGGCCGAGACGGGCGGATCACAAGGTCAGGAGATCGAGACCATCCTGGCGAACACGGTGAAACCCCGTCTCTACTAAAAAATACAAAAACTAGCCGGGCAAGTGGCGGGCGCCTCTGTAGTCCCAGCTACCGAGGCTGAGGTGCAGGAGAATAGCGTAAACTCGGGAGGCGGAGCTTGCAGTGAGCTGAGATCCGCCACTGCACTCCAGTCTGTGACAGGAGCTGAGACTGGCCTCAAAAAAAAAAAAAAAAAAAAAAAAAAAATGAACAAGAAGCAAAGCAGTAATACTCAGAACAGAACCAAGTGAGATCAAAAGATCCCCAAAGACCTCCATCCTGCCTAGTAAATTGGTAAATCTCATAACCATATAAGATTAAGTCTCTGGAAGAATAAAGTCCTGTGATTCTCAACCCTTTAGCCATCCCTGGGTTTCTCAACCCAGATCAATAGAAAGAGGTGTCCAGATCTCAAAAGGTGGATCTGCTCCAATAGCAATTTTTTTTTTTTTTTTTTTTGAGACAGAGTCTGACTCTGTCGCCCAGGCTGGAGTGCAGTGGCACAATCTCGGCTTACTGCAAGCTCTGCCTCCCGGGTTCATGCCATTCTCCTGCCTCAGCCTCCAGAGTAGCTGGGACTACAGGTGCCCACCACCACTCCCAGCTAATTTTTTGTATTTTCAGTAGAGACAGGGTTTCACCATGTTAGCCAGGATGGTCTCGATCTCCTGACCTTGTGATCCGCCCACCTCAGCCTCCCAAAGTGCTGGGATTACAGGCGTGAGCCACCACGCCTGGCCTCCAATGGCTATTTTTGAAGAGGCCATGGAGGATAAGGATGATCTTACAGAGAACAGAACTGAGGCACCCAGATGATATGACCAAGAAACACACACAACTAGAACCAGGAGCTATCATTATTCCTCTCTGGCAGGACAAGACATAGTTGTGGACCACTGAATTCTGTTTTCCCTCGCATTATATAGTGGATGCATTGACATTTGAACTAAGGCTTCCAGATCATGAGGAACTACCTCTAGACCTGACCAAAAGGGAGTAACTCTCAGAGATCCCAAACAAGGGGATGGGCTTTTTGGATTGTAATTGGGTAATCCTACCCACTTACTTACTAGATAAAGCCTACCTTTTTTCTTTAAGTATAATAATGAACTCAAGTCATCAGTATCTCAGTACCATACCACCTCATCATAATTTGCAAAATATTAAAATATCTAGCTAATTAATGATACCTTTCCTGATTTTCCATCATTAATATCATTTTCAAATTATAATATTTAATAGTTTGATGTAATTTTAATGGGAGGAATGCAAGTTAAAAGAATGAGTTCAAATTGCCACCTTGAAAAAGAAAGTATAGTTTGTTCATTTAAAAAGCATTTTTACTATTTTACTGTTAAATTTCTGTTCTTAACCTATTTTATTTTATTTTTTTAACACAAAGTCTCGCTCTATCGCCCAGGCTGGAGTGCAGTGGCACAACAATCAGCTCACTGCAACCTCCGCCTCCCAGGTTCAAGCAATTCTCCTGTCTCAGCCTCACGAGTAATTGGGATTGCAGGTGCCCACCACCACGCCCGGGTCATTTTTGTATTTTTAGTAGAGACAAGGTTTTGCCATGTTGGCCAGGCTGGTCTCGAACTCCTGACCTTAGGTGATCTGCCCACCTCAGCCTCCCAGAGTGCTGGGATTATAGCGGTGAACCACCTCGCCTGGCAGGTGTTTTAAAATTTTAAAACAAAAAATTTTAATTTTTTATTTGTTTAGTTGTTTTTAAACAGAGTCTTACCCTTTCACCCAGGCTGGAGTACAGTGGCACAATTTCAGCTCACTACAACCTCCACCTCCCCAGTTCAAGCGATTTTCCTGCCTCAGTTTCCTGAGTAGGTGGGATTACAGGTGCCCGCTACCACATCTGGCTAATTTTTATATTTTTAGTAGAAACAGAGTTTCACCATGTTGGTCAGGGTGGTCTCAAACTCCTGACCTCAGGTGATCCACCCACCTTGACCTCCCAAAGTGTTAGGATTATAGGCATGAGCCACTGCGCCTGGCCTTAACCATTTTAATATTAATCTTGAGTTTTTTATCTTCTTCAGCCTTTTCATATTAATAAATTTGTATTACTTTCTCCCTGTGATTTGCCTTCCTAGAAATAGCTGCCTCGGTGGCTGGGTGCAGTGGCTTATGCCTGTAATCCCAGGACTTCGGGAAACCAAGGTAGGTGGATCACCTGAGGTTCGGAGTTAGAGACCAGCCTGACCAACATGAAGAAACCCCTTCTCTGAAACTAAAAATACCAAATTAGCTAGGCATGGTGGCACATGCCTGTAATCCCAGCTACTTGGGAGGCTGAGGCAGGAGAATTGCTTGAACCCGGGAGGCAGAGGTTGAGGTGAGCTGAGATCGTGCCATTGCACTCCAGCCTGGACAACAAGAGTGAAACTCCATCTCAAAAAAAAAAGAAAAAGAAAAAGAAAAGAAAAAGAAATAGCTGCCTTGGTAGTGACTTTAGAGAAGCTCCATATCATGAAGAAGCATCTCCTAGGAAACCAGCTCCTCCTCAACTATCCCAGCAGTGTAGCCACTCCCTTAGTATAGCTGTCATTTCTTTTTTCTTTTTTGAGAAGGAGACTCACTCTGTCACCAGGCTGGAGAGCAGTGGCGCCATCTCAGCTCACGGCAAACTCCGCCTCCTGGGTTCAAGCAATTCTTCTGCCTCAGCCTCTGGAGTAGCTCGGACTACAGGCGCCCACCACCACGCCCAGTTAATTTTTTTATTTTTAGTAGATATGGGGTTTCATCATGTTGGCCAGGCTGGTCTGGAACTCCTGACCTCAAGTGATCTGCCCACCTCGGCCTCCCAAAGTGCTGCGATTACAGGCGTGAGCCACTGCGCCTAGCCCTGTCATATCTTTTAATGACGGCTAAGCAATACTGTTTCTGTTGGTACCCTGAACGTCTAGAACACTGCTGTTTCTTGGCTTCTTGAACCACGTAGCCTCTTTATGTCAATGTGTTAGCAGGAGGTGCAGGAATTCTCAGTTCTAGTCTAACTTGGAAGAAATAATTCAGCCAAGAGATGCACAGCAAGGGTTAAGTAGCAGAGTTTATTGAAGGAAGATAAAGTACATTCCTAGAGAGGAGTGAAAAACAGCTGTAGGTTGCTCCAGCTGGAAAAACAGTAGTAGTAACATTTAAGTAAAGAGACAGTACATGGTGAAATAAGAAATCAGCAGCAGGCCAGGTGCGGTGGCTTATACCTGTAATCCCAGCACTTTGGGAGGCCAAGGCAGGTGGATCACTTGAGGTCAGGAGTTCAACACCAGCCTGGCAAACATGGTGAAACCCTGTCTCTACTAAAAATGCAAAAATGTAGCTAGGTGTGATGGTGTGTGCCTGTGGTCCCAGGTACTCGGGAGGCTGATGCAGGAGAATCACTTGAACCCAGCAGGCAGAGTTTGCAGGGAACCAAGATCGCACCACCGCACTCCAGCCTGAGCGACAGAGGCAAGACTCTGTCTCAAAAAAAAAGCCAGCAGCAGCTAGTGCTGGAGGATTCTCTTTATGAGAATATTGCATGATTATTCAGAAAGGGGCGTGAGGGGAATGTTACTCGCAAGATGTTTCAGGAAGTCTCTTTGGGCGTGCACGCTCTGTGGTTGTACATGCCAGTACACATGTCACATGTCTCATTAGCATTTAAAATCTCCACCCAGGGGAGTGTTTTTTACTATTATAATGAGCAAAAGGCTACTCTAGGGTGAATTTTTGGAGGAGTGCACATGCTCATCAGCAGGGAAAGTTTCTACCATGGTATCTCTGGCTTGGGCCTTATACGTACCCTTTAGGAATGCAGGAGACCAACCATAAGGCCAGAAGTAGCCAGTGTAGCCGCTGGGTTTTGTTTTTTTGTTGTTTTGTTTTGTTTTTGCTGACTGTGAGTGGGCAGTGCTGATTATTAGTGGGCAGCATCTCCAGGATTTTTCTCAGAGGAGCTCCCTTGTCTGCTCATTTCTGGCTATCTGCCTACTTTAACAAATGGTAGCTAGCACATGTAACACTGGACTGGGGACAAACTGTGTCAACAACATGCCCCTTGACAGCACATAGAGTTTAATTACCCAAGGGAGGGTCTTATAGCTCAAAGATGCAGTCCTTACATTGTTGAGGAGCCAAATGATGCTGGAGCAATTCAGAAGAAGATAAAACTCTTGCATAACATTATCTGCCTGCCTCAAGTGCAGTTAATTCTTTTTTTGAGATGGAGTCTTGCTCCATCACCCAGGCTGGAGTGCAGTGGCACGATCTCAGCTCATTGCCACCTCCGCCTCCTGGGTTTAAGCAATTCTCTGCCTCAGCCTCCCGAGTAGCTGGGACTACAGGCACCTGCCACCACACCTGGCTAATTTTTGTATTTTTATTAGAGACAGGGTTTTACCATGTTGGCGAGGCTGGTCTCGAACTCCTAGCCTCAAGTGATCTGCCTGCCTCAGCCTCCCAAAGTGCTGGGATTACAGGCATGAGCCACCGTGCCCGGTGCAGTTAATTCTCTAAAAGCAGGTTTGCAAGCGTATTAGGTTGGTGTGAGGTACTGACCGGGATCTCTACTGGACTCCAGGAGTTACCAGATATAGCAGGCGTAACAGCAGCACTGTTGGGATCCATGGCTCTAATTTTCCTTTGAGTCAAGTTTTAAGAAGACGGTATTTCAGGCAGCAGTATCCCCAGACTTCCCAGTAGTGGGAGAAGTCAAGCTGATTTAGGTTTCACAAGTCCCAGCTAAGAGAAGAGGTCTGGGAGTAAGGAGGAGTGGAAAAGTTAGAGTCTACAGAGCAGCAACCATCCTTTCCCTTTCCCGTTCAAATGGGGGAGGAGATTTGACATTAACACTTCCCTTCTCTTTTTACAAGGCTGAGGGTATTACATATCCAGCTATCCTGGGAAATCATGATTGTCCCTCCTGAAATTTGCTAAGCTACTGGACCTGCCAGCATTTCATTTTTCTGAGACAAGAAGAAAGAGGCATGATTTGAGAAGTGAGGCAAGAGAGAGGAAGTGCCTGGATAAGAGCTGACATTCCCATCACTTAGTGGAAGAGTACATGTGTTTCCAGCTAGGCACAGTGGCTCATGCCTGTAACCACAGCATTTTGGGAGGCTGAGGTGGGCAGATTGCCTGAGATTAGGAGTTCAAGACCAGCCTGGCCAACATGGCGAAACCCCATCTCTGCTAAAAATAAAAAAATTAGCCAGGTGTGGTGGCACACACCTGTAATCCCAGCTGCTCAGGAGGTTGAGGCAGGAGAATCACTTGAACCGAGGAGATGGAGGTTGCAGTGAGCCGAGATCATGCCACTGCACTCCTGCATGGGTGACAGAGCGAGACTTCACCTCAAGAAAAACAGAAAAAGTATGCCGAGCGCGGTGGCTCATGCCTGTAATCCCAGCACTTTGGGAGGCCGAGGTGGGTGGATCATGAGGTCAGGAGATCGAGACCATCCTGGCTAACACAGTGAAACCCTGTCTCTACTAAAGAATACAAAAAATTAGCCGGGCGTAGTGGCGAGCGCCTATAGTCCCAGCTACTCAGGAGGCTGAGGCAGGAGAATGGAGTGAACCCAGGAGGCGGGGGTTGCAGTGATCCGAGATTGTGCCACTGCACTCCAGTCTGGGCAACAGAGCAAGACTCCATCTCAAAAAAAAAAAAAAGAAAGAAAAAAAAAGAAAAAGTATGAATAGAAAATGAAAAACCCCAAAAAAGGAAACGTAAATTAAGAAGAGACTGAAAAGAACCAAAAAATCCAATCCTTTAGAAACAAAGAACCAAATTCATTTGATAGAAAAATATTTTAAAAGCAAGGAAGTCTAGGTACCCAAAGTACCAAAAGAAAAGAAGGCCGAAAGGAAAATAGAGTGGCCATGGATCCTGTTTTTTTAAAGACAAGATTGTAGGGGAAAATCATAGTATCTTTTCCTCACTCATTGCAAGATTCAGACTGACATCCCTCATAAAAGACAGATTAACAAGAGAAAAACCTATAAAAATTTATTTAATATAAATTTTATATGACATAAGAGCCATCAGAAATGAAGACTCAAAAACCCAGGGAAAACTATGTATATTAATGGACGATCATGCAGAGGACAAATGGGTACGACCTAATGGTATTAAACTCGGGGGAGCTGGCTGGGCACAGAGGCTCACAGCTGTAATCCCAGGACTTTGGGAGGCAGAGGCAGGTGGATCACCTGAGATTAGGAGTTCGAGACCAGCCTGGCCAACATGGCAAAACCCTGTCTCTACTAAACATACAAAAATTAGCCAGGTGTGGTGGTACACGCCTGTAATCCCAGTTATTTGGGAGGCTGAGGCAGGAGAATCGCTTGAACCCCGGTGGCAGAGGTTGCAGTAAGCCAAGATCACGCCATTGCACGCCAGCCTGGGTGACAGAGCAATACCCCATCTCGAAAACAAAAATAAATAAACTTGGGGGAGTAAGGCCGATTTGATCAGATTTTTCTTGGCCTCTGGGGATAGAGAAGACTCCCTCTGATATAAGGGTCTTCTGACCTACTTTCAAGAGAGGCAGGTCAGATAATTATTTTATGGCCTGCTTCAGGAAAGAAAGGTGGCAGAAGGTCAGAGAGTGACCTTCCTGCTTCTGCAGTGTTCTCAATTTCCTTCAACTTAAAATACTCAGTATGCCAAGGTGCCACATTTTGGGGTGTCATGTTCTGAGCCCCAACAAGACCAAAAAGTAGTAAATCCTCTATGTAAGAAAGGCAAAGAGTATGGGCTTTGGTCTGATATCCAGCCTAATAGGGACTTTTTACTTTTTCAGATGGCCCTGTTATAACCATCCCAGTGACAAAAGATCTAGCTTTTCTAAAATTACCCGGTTCAGCTTGTGCTTGGGTTATCCAACAAGCTGCTCTATGATACTGACCAGAGACAGGCTGAAAAAGTGAATGCAGGCCCAGAAAAAAGCTGCCAGTCAATGGAAATTCTCCACCCAAGAACCATATGATTTTCACGTAAGTGTGAAAACTGCCACCGTCTAAGTGGAGAACAAGAATAGACAGCAACAGTGACCGCACATGAGAGGAGACCCCTTGATCTGCATTTCTCATTGCTCATCTTGTTCATAAAATCAGGGTTCCCTACTACATCATCAAGGGAAAGGTTAGATCAAGTCACAGGATGACCTACATCAGTCTCACTTTCATACGGCTTAACTGGAAAGATAGTTGTATGCTGGCTGAGCTGGTAGAGGCCATCAGAACTAACTACAGTGATAACTATGATACAATCTGACATCACTAGAAGACAATGACTTAGGTCCAAATTCTGTAATTCACAATGTCAAGCTGGAAAAGAAAAAGGCTCAAGAGCTTGCCACAAAACTAGTTTAAATATACTCCGTTAACTTCCCTGTAAATAAAAATAAAACATCCCCTTAAAACAAAAAGCTATTGAGGCATAGAAACCAGGAAATAAAAACTAGGATGTGACTTCCTATCCTATCCCAAAGAAAGGTTATGAAATAAAACACATTCACACATAAAATCTTTGGAACATTTGGGACCTCACTGAAAATGAATGTTTAATTTCTAAAGGATGCAGAATCCATTTTCTTATGTTCTAAGAAGGAGTCAGGGTCGGGCGCAGTGGCTCACACCTGTAATCCCAGCACTTTGGGAGGCTGAGGCCGGCGGATCACGAGGTCAAGAGATCGAGACCATCCTGGCCAACATGGCGAAACCCTATCTCTACTAAAAATGTAAAAATTAGCTGGGCGTGGTGGCGTGTGCCTGTAGTCCCAGCTACTCGGGAGGCTGAGGCAGGAGAATTGCTTGAACTTGGGAAGGCAGAGGTTGCAGTGAACCCTGCACTCCAGTCTGGCGACAGGGCAAGACTCCACCTCAAAAAAAAAAGAGTCAGGCAGCAGCAGCAGTATACTTCTCATTCTGTGCTATTAATTCTAACAGGAGTCAACTATCTGGACTAGATGATAAGTCTGAATTTTCTTGGTATCATAAACCATTAAAAAAAAAAAACTTGTATAGACTTTGTGGATGTGAGTGCATTACTGCTGGCCTGGCGAAAGAAGCTTACACTGTCGGCCGGGCGCGGTGGCTCAAGCCTGTAATCCCAGCACTTTGGGAGGCCGAGAGGGGCGGATCACGAGGTCAGGAAATCGAGACCATCCTGGCGAACACGGTGAAACCCCGTCTCTACTAAAAAATACAAAAAACTAGCCGGGCGAGGTGGCGGGCGCCTGTAGTCCCAGCTACTCAGGAGGCTGAGGCAGGAGAATGGCGTGAACCCGGGAGGCGGAGCTTGCAGTGAGCCAAGATCGCACCACTGCACTCCAGCCTGGGCGACAGAGCGAGACTCCGTCTCAAAAAATAAAAAAAAAAAAAGAAGCTTACACTGTCAAGATGATTTTATCAGCAAGTTTTTTAATTGCTATCTCAAATAACAAGAAATTGGGAAGCAGGGCAGTTCAAGTATTGGCTACGTCAAGGACTCAACAATGTCAGGCATCTCAGTTTTTTCTATCCTCTGTGCTGCCATCCTCAGTACATTGTTTTTTTGTTTGTTTTGTTTTTGAAACGGAGTCTCGCTCTGTCACCCAGGCAGGAGTGCAGTGGTGTGATCTGGGCTCACTGCAACCTCCACCTCCCAGGTTGAAGCGATTCTCCTGCCTCAGCCTCCCAAGTACGTGAGATTACAGGTGTGAGCCACCACATCTGGCTAATTTTGTATTTTTAGTAGAGACGGGGGTTTCACCATATTAGCCAGGCTGGTCGTTGGTCTCGAACTCCTGACCTCAAGTGATCCGTCCACCTCAGCCTCCCAAAGTGCTGGGATTACAGGCTTGAGCCACCATGCCCAGCTAGTACATTGTTTTTGTCCTCTGGATTAGCCCCCTCATCTAACAACAGTTAGAAATTAGCCATTCTTTATTACAAGGAATGATCTAAGAGACCCTGCCCCCAAATTCACAAGCAATTAGAAAGCAGTTAGGAGAAAAAAGCTACTTTGCACATAAAGCATAAAGAATTCCTTTATTATAGTGAAAGGTAATAAAACTGGAAAAATAAACATGTATCTTCTTTAAACAAAAATTCAATATGGCAATACAAAAATTAGCCAGCCTTCATGGTGAGCTCCTGTAGTCCCAGGTACTTGGGTGGCTGAGGCAGAAGAATCACTTGAACCCAGGAGGCAGAGGTTGCAGTGAGCCAAGATCACGCCACTGCACTGCAGCCTGGGTGACAAGAGCAAAACTCCGTGTTAAAACAAAAAAATCTGGGCTCGGTAGCTCATGCCTGTAATCCTAGCCCTTTGGGAGGCCGAGGTGGGCAGATCATCTGAGGTCGGGAGTTCAAGACCAGCCTGACCAACATGGAGAAACCCCGTCTCTACTAAAAATACAAAATTAGCTGGGCATGGTGGCGCATGCCTGTAATCCCCGCTACTTGGGAGGCTGAGGCAGGAGAATCACTTGAACCCAGGAAACAGGAGGTTGCAGTGAGCCGAGATCACGCCACTGCACTCTAGCCTGGGCAACAAGAGCGAAACCTCGTGTCAAAACAAAGAAACAAAAAATTCAATATAGCTGCCCAAAATAACTAAAAACAACATAGTGGTGAAGAGTTAAACTTTCTCTTCACATAGTAGCGCTATATATATAAATCATTCAGCCTGGTAACTTCTCATAAAGTATTTCATCTTTCCTAAAATCATATTAATTATAATTTGTTTAAATTAATTCTGACATTATAATAATCATCTCTTTTTAATATTTAAATACCATTAGACTAACACTTTGATCATTTGGCAAAACTCCCATTTTGAGTCAATGAAAAATGTCCATATATTTACATATTTACTCTTTGGAGAAGGTTACCTCTAGATCTCTTGACTGTTTCACCCTTTTCTACGAAAGTGTATGCGACTTATAAGTTCTTTGAACTTCAGTATTAAGGAGTAGTTGTTCATGTTGTCTTTCCATATTTCATAAGTCCTTCTAAGTTTGTCATAATAACTTTCTTTTTTCAAGTTGAAATCTGATCCTGTTGTTTTTAGAAAACTGTCCTTTTTCCATATTCTCCAGGAATCTTTTAATTTTTCCAAATAACTTTCTTTTTCAGAGTCTTCTTTCCATATTCCTTCTCCTTTTTTTAAGGCTGTTAATTCAGCTTTAAGTAAGTTTCTGTGAACTCTCCAATAGATTTTAGAATCATATTTAAGCCCTTTAACAAGAACAGTTTTGCCAAGACCTCTTCTCAAAATTTCTTCATTCAGATTCACGCTGAAATATCCACCCTTGAATTTAAAAATAATACAAACCAATTATTTAAGATAATTGTTGTTAAACCCATCACATCTTATTTACCTTAAAAATCAGTCATTCAACAATTTTAGTCCTCCAAAGAAAAGGCAAAAATGGTCCCCAAGGCTCCCCCAAAACAGCTCTTGCTAAATCCAAGGATTTTTATTACTAGAAGAGACCCTTTCTCAAAATCAGTTAACTCTTTTATACCATTGAATTCTCCACAGACTCACTGTTCTCCTCACCCAAAGTGGTGAGGAAGCAATAAAGTACGAAAAATGTGTTTTTGGTCTATCGGTGGTTCTATGGAGGGGAGGTGGGATGCACAGGATAGGCAGAGTGACAGCAGGACCAGCAAAAGAAACTAAGAGACGAAGAGAAACTAAACTGAAAGTAGTGGTCAAATGCAAAATGAACTGAATCATCACTGAACTGTTCAATGAGGTTCAGAATTCCAGTGTTTTGGACAGCACTGGCAAGTAAATACACTTTTAAAAGACCTCCCTCAAAATTATTAACATAAAAATAGTTTGGGCCATTGAGTCTTCATCCTACAGGAAATTTCATTCATGGAATACCTCACCTCCTAATGAAACTGGATAAATGGGATTTTTTTTTTTTTCATTAATTTACTGTATAAAGGAGATCCTGGCGGGGCGCAGTGGCTCATGCCTGTTAATCTCAACACTTTGGGAGGCCGAGGCAGGCGGATCACGAGGTCAGGAGTTCGAGACCAGCCTGGCCAACAAGGTGAAACTCTGCCTCTACTAAAAAAACACAAAAATTAGCCGGGTGTGGTGGCAGGCGCCTGTAATCCCAGCCACTCAGGAGGCTGAGGCAGGAGAATTGCTTGAACGCAGGAGGCGGAGATTGCAGTGAGCCGAGATTACGCCATTGCACTCCAGCCTGGGTGACAGAGCAAGGCTCCATCTCGGGAAAATAAATAAATAAATAAAAGGAGATCCTGCCTAGATACTTCTACAATCCTTGTGGGATTTTAATCTTAACAAAGGGTTAATAAAATTCTGTTCCTTCAAATTCAGAAATTTTTAGTACATGATAACAGTTATAAAGCAATTATATTTTTCTAAATCTTTCAAATCTTATAAGCTCATTCCCTTGAACCAAACTCAGAATAATTAAAAGTCCACCTCACACATTAGCAAAATTCAAACAGGAGAAGTAAATTATCACTCTATGTGTATAGCGTAGTTTGGTCAACTAGGAAGCGAGATAAAATAAAGATATGCTTATAAGATGAAATGTAGGCTCAAGAGCCAGGAAGAGTTGGGTTTGGATACAGGCGCTTCTTCTGGGTTACCCTGATCAAGACAATCAGTTTCCCTGAAAGTCTCACCTGAAAGTGGGAATAAAACCAACAACCCTGTAGAGTGGTTTTGAAGATAAGTGACATAATATAAGCATGGCACCTTAGCTCAGCGTCTGGCACATGTTGACCCTCAAAATATACATCATTGCTATCTTTATCATCATCATAATTATCTCCTTTTTTTGGTAATTATACTCTTTAATTTAAAAGCTAATATTTTTGTAAGGCCTTTGGGATGTTTTATACAACTTTGTATTATTAACTTACTTTTTTTTGTTTTTGTTTTTGTTTTTTTTGAAGCGGAGTCTCACTCTGTCACCCAGGCTGGAGTGCAGTGGCACAATCTCGGCTCACTGTAACCTCCGCCTCCAGGGTTCAAGCGATTCTCTTGCCTCAGCCTCCTGAGTAGCTGGGATTCCAGGCACCCAGCACCATGCCTAGCTAATTTTTGTATTTTTAGTAGTGACAGGGTTTCACCAAGTTGGCCAGGGTGGTCTCGAACTGCTCACCTCAAGTGTACTGCCGGCCTCGGCCTCCCAAAGTGCTGGGATTACAGGCATGAGTCACCATGCCCAGCCTTTATTAACTTACTTTTAAACTTACTTTTAAAATATAAGATACTTCAATTAATTAGTTTTAGATAATTCTTATTTTGAAAGTACTGAATATCATCTGGACATGCAAAAATTAAGGAATTTCATTAAGCTTTCTATTAATAATTCAAAAAGCTTTTAAGAATTAAAATGGTCAAAATTCTAATCATCTTATTTTATTTAAAAGAAGGGGTCTGTCTCTGTCGCCCAGGTTGAAGTATAGTGGCGCGATCATAGCTCGCTGCAGTCTCGACTGTGTAGGCTGAAGCATTCCTCCCACCTCAGCCTCCTGAGTTGCTGGGATTACAGGCACAAGTGACTGTACCCAGCTCACAATTATAATTTTAAGAGCTGAATATCATAGAAGTGATCAAGGTATGAAAACCTATCTGATGGCCCACCAAAAAAATCTGGAGTAAGACACATCCAGGGATTCGGGACAGTGACTCAGCAACAAAGATGAAATTGTCATTTCCAGGTATACAATGGCTATGGCCAATTATAAAGGTAAGAAAACTCTGAGGCAATATCTTTAAATGACTCATCACTGATCAGAACTAGTACTTAAGAATGTTCAACTTTATGGTTCAAAGATTTATACACTTAGACAGACCTATCAACAACATATTGGACCAGACTAAGCAAACCCTCAGGAAACACCCTGGCTGTTTGTAGTTTCCAGCTGACAAGCCTCACTCAACAAGTGGTTTATAGTAACAAGCATGATGTAATATACCCATACATAAACAAACATATAATGATACTTCCTAAATTAGCAATGCCCAGAGTCATTAATAATTTGAAGTTTATGGCCATGGTGGCTCATGCCTATAATGCCAGCACTTTGGGAGGCTGAAGCAGGCGGATCACCTGAGGTCAGGAGTTCGAGACGCGCCTGGCCAACATGGCGAAACTTCATTCTACTAAAAATACAAAAAATTAGCCAGGCGTGGTGGTGTGCACCTCTAGTCCCAGCTACTCGGGAGGCTGAGGCAGCAGAATTGCTTAAACCTGGGAGGCAGAGGTTGCAGTGAACCAAGATCATGACACTGCACTCCAGCCTGGGCAACAGAGTGAGACTCTGTTTCAAAAAATAATAATAATAAATAATAGGCCAGGCGCAGTGGCTCATGCCTGTAATCTCAGCACTTTGGGAGACCGAGGTGGGTGGATCACAAGGTCAAGATATTAAGACCATCCTGGTCAGCATGGTGAAACACCATCTCCACTAAAAATACAAAAATTAGCTGGGCATGGTGGCAGGCCCCTGTAGTCCCAACTACTCGGGAGGCTGAGGCAGAAGAATCACTTGAACCCGGGAGGTGGAGGTTACAGTGAGCCAAGATCGTGCCACTGCACTGCAGCCCGGCAACAGAGTGAGACTCCATCTAAAAATAAATAAATAAATAAATAATAATAATAAAAAATAATAATTTGAAGTTTTTCTTTTTTCTTAATTTTATTTTTTCTATAATAAACATATATTACATATATAACTAAAATAAAATTTGTATATAAGACACCTAGTTCTCTATGCATAATCACTATCCGTAGCAGTTTAAAAAAGCAAAAAAAAAGTCAGTCCCATTATATATCCAAAGTTCTAGTTAAATAAGTGTTTACACATAAGCAATAAGAAGAATAAGATATTGCTAGTTGTTTCTTCGCACTGCTTACCTTATTCACTAAAAGATAGCAAAAGAGTGCTGAATTCTCCTTTCCAAGAAGTTGGAACCATAGTAATTGGGAAGGTTTTAGCTCTTTTTGTAACCATGCCTTCCCAGTTTCAGTGAGTTCTACTCCAGCCAGCTTAACCAGCAAAGCACCACATGGCTCCTCTAAAAAGGTGAGGTAGAAAAGAGTTCAGCTTTAACAGCATGTTGTAAAAGCAAATTCCAGTCATTTGGCCTCCAAAACATAAACAAATATATTATGTTTATTTATAAATACCCAGTCTCTCTAAATGTAGACCCATTTATTTCTATATTCAAGTTTTCTTTTAAAACAATACAAGTATACATAACAGAGTAATTTCAAAAACCCATTTCTTTCTTTTCTTTTTTTTTTTTCCTTTTTTTTTTTTCTTGAAACAGGCTCTCACTCTGTCACCCAGGTTGGAGTAAGGTGGCGCAATCTTGGTTCACTGCAATCTCTGCCTCCCAGGTTCAAGTGATTCTCGTGCCTCAGCCTCCTGAGTAGCTGGGATTACAGGCATGCACCATCATGCCCGGCTGATTGTTGCATTTTTAGTAGAGACAGGGTCTCGTTATGTTGGCCAAGCTGGTCTCAAAAGCCCTGGCTTCAAGTGATCCACCCACCTCGGCCTCCCAAAGTGCTGGGATTACAGGCATGAGCCACCGCACCCAGCCTTCAAAAATCCATTTCAGTAAGCTTCAGAACAGGAAGTGAGATTTAACTAATTTAACCTTCTTTTTTCAACCTCCCATGCTTATTTTTACATATACACACATAAAGCTATAGACCTTCAGTTTAATAATATGGGCTATTACCACCAAAAGAACCACAGAAACTGCTTTTTCACTTATTGAAGATGTCGTCCCTTCTCAACAAATATTGATCTACATCAACACTGTTAAGCTTATACATTTTGCAAAACTGACTTCTAGACAGGATTTTATCAATTGATATTCTAAGAAGCATAATGTGAAGAAGACCTATTTACCCAAACCCTTGATAGAATTTTAACCAATGTGACTTTAATAACAAGATTTTACTTTAGAAAAAGTTTATAACTTTCCAAAAATGGATAACAGCTGACAAAAAAAAAACTTAGTGTCTTAAAAAAAATTATACATTTAACATACATTAAGCTCTTACATAATGGTTGAAAATATAAAGTTAAATCCATCTATTCTCCAGGAAAGAAGTAATACTTTAGTTCAAGAAGATAGCCTAGAACACTGTTATAGTATTTGACAAAAAAAAAAAAAAAAAGTGTTTAGGATACAGGCTTCTTAAAACGTGTCCTAGAATTTTAGTTTGAGAAGCATCAAAAGGTATAAGCAATTGCACTCCTGCACTCCAGCCTAGGCGACAGGGCAAGAACTTATCTCAAAATAAAGAAGGCCAGGTGCAGTGCCTCACACCTATAATCCCAGCCCTTTGGGAGGCCGAGGAGGGCGGATCACCTGAGGTCAGGAGTTCAAGATCAGTCTGGCCAACATGGTAAAACCCCATCTCTACTAAAAATACAAAATTTAAGGCCAGGCATGGTGGCTCACACCTGTAATCCCAGCACTTTGTGAGGCTGAGGCAGGTGGATCACCTGAGGTTAGGAATTCAAGACCAGCCTGACCAACATGGTGAAACCCCGTCTCTACTAAAAATACAAAATTAGCCAGGCATGGTGGCACAAGCCTGTAATTACAGCTGCTTTGGAGGCTGAGGCAGGAGAATTGCTTGAACTTGGGAGGCAAAGTTTGCAGTGAGCCGAGATTATGCCATTGCACTCCAGCCTGGGCAACAAGAGCGAACCTCCCTCTCAAAAACAAACAAACAAAAAAACACAAAAATTAGCTGGGCATGGTGGTGCGTGCCCTGTAATCCCAGCTACTCAGGAGGCTGAGGCATGAGAATCACTTGAATCTAGGAGGCAGAGGCTGAAGTGAGCCGAGATTGCGCCACTGCACTCCAGCCTGGGCGACAGAGTGAGACTGTCTCAAAAAAAAAAAAAAAAAAAGAAGAAGAAGAAGAAGAAAAAATAAGGTATTTGTAGAATGATCATACTTTTACAAAAACTTTGTGTTACAATAAGTAAATACACAAATTAGATTAAGGTAGTACATACAACAAAGATTAAATGATATCAAATCTTAGTACATAATGAGTTACAGAAAGCCTGAAAATTCTGAGGTCTCTCTCCAACCCTTTAATGTTGCCAACACCATCAATCCTCTTGCAGTAAGACATCCTGATAGCGGCAGGAGACAGTCAAATTCCCAGGCAGATAGGGGCAGGTGCCCAGTGAAACCTGACCTTCAAACCAAATACAGTTTAAAGCCTGAAAAACGAGCTACAAGTCTCAGATAAATCCATGGACTGGATAGACAACCTCTTTTCTTGTTTGGTGCGCTTTCCTGTGATTGATCCCCACCCTTCACCTATTTTACATATAGCTAACCTTCCCTAATTGGTTTTTGCACTGTCATGCTCATCTTTTAGTGGTGCCCTTTTTTTTAGCCTTTTTTGCATACTCGCAAACCAATTAGCATGCACTCACCCATTCTGAGCCTAAAAAGCCCCAAACTCAGCCACACTTTGAGACTGCCTGTCTTCGGGCAGGGGACTACCTGACTTCAGGTGCTGGGGGTGGGGTTACACAACTCAAGCACCCTCTCTGCTGACAGTTGTTTTGTTCACTCAACAAAACTTTGCCTTGCTCACCCACCAGCGGTCAGCTAACCTCATTCTTGGATGTGGGACAAGAATCATGACCCACTAAATGGCAAGTGCAAATGAGCATAGGGTCCAGACCAGGGTGCAAGCCAAGTGCAGCCCACCGGGCCAAGGGGGCAGAATACCTCCTGTGGCAAGCCCAAGGCCAAGCAAGGTCCAGGCAGGGGCATTACCAGCTGTGGAGGTCTCTGGCGAAGCAGAGCCAAAAAATCCTGTGTCAACCCCATAGTCTTTGAGACCAAAGCTTTTGGGACCAAAACCTTGAAGTGGATGGTCCGTTAATCTAATAAAACACTATCAACCTAAGTATTAATATCCTAATTATTTACTTGACAAAGGTCATTCCATTCCTTTAAATTAGCAAATTCCCCATTGAGTATTTAAAATATAATGTGATCAATAAGAATTTAAAAATAAATCTTCCAGAAAAAAATTACTTTTTTGAAAAAGCAAATGTTACTTTTATTTTTTATTTTTTTGAGATGCAGTTTCTTTGTCACCCAGGAAGGAGTGCAGTGGTGCAATCTTGGCTCACTACAACCTCTGCCTCAAGTGATTCTCCTGCCTCAGCTTCCTAAGTAGCTGGAATTACCAGCGCATGCCACCACACCCCCACCACCACCCCCAGCTAATTTTGTATTTTTAGTAGAAAGGTGGTTTTACCATATTTGCCAGACTGGCCTTGAACTCCTGACCTCAAGTTATCTGCCCACCTCAGCCTCCCAAAGTGCTGGGATTACAGGCGTGAACCACTGTGTGTGTGTGTGTGTGTGTGTGTGTGTGTGTGTGTATGTGTGTGTGTATGTGTGGTGTGGCGATATGGTTTTGCTCTGCCACCCAGGCTGGAGTGCAGTGGTATGATCATGGCTCACTGTAGCCTCAACCTCCCAGGCTCAAGCAATCCTCCCATATCAGCCCCCCAAGTAACCAGGACAACAGGCACATGCCATCAGGCCCAGCTAATTTTTTTGTTTATTTGTTTGTTTTTTGAAATCAGCTCTCATTCTGTTACCCAGGCTGGAGTGCAGTGGCATGATCTTGACTCAGTGCAACCTCTGCTTCCTGGGTTCAAGCAATCCTCTTGTCTCAGCCTCCCAAGTATCTGGGACTACAGACCTGCACCACCACACTTTGCTAATCTTTGTATTTTTTGTAGAGACAGGGTTTCACCATGTAGCCCAGGCTGGTCTCAAACTCCTGGACTCAAGCGATCCACCCGCTTCAGCCTCCCAAAGTGCTGGATTACAGGTATGAGCCATCGCTAATTTTTAAAATTTTTTTGTAGAGACAGGGTTTCACAATGTTGCCAGGGCTGGTCTCAAATTCTTGGGCTCAAGGGATCCTCCTGTTTCAGCCTCTCAAAGTGCTGGAAATACTGGCAAAAGCCACCACCACCTGGTCTTTGATTTCTAACCTATGAATTTTTTAGTTTTGTGTTACTGTGACATGAATCCCTCTATATTCTCAGCCCTTCAATAAATCGTTTACACAAACATCAAAAATAAATAAGTAAATAAAGCCCAATTCATAATAGATGGGATGACACAGTAGGTGCTGGTTAGGAGGGGAGAACTTAGGCTCCAGTGGAGTAGGCCAAGAGAACTCTATCAAAAAGGTAGAACTTGGCCAGATGCAGTGGCTCAGCCTGTAATCTCAGCACTTTAGGAGGTAGAGGTGGGCCAGTGTCTTGAACCCAGAAGTTCAAGAAGGGCCTGGGAAACACAGCAAGACCCTATTTCTACAAAAAATAAACTTAAAAATTAGTGGACATGATGGTGCACTCCTGCAGTCCTAGCTGCTTAGGAAGCTGAGGTAAGAGAATTGCTTTGGCTTGAAAGGAGGAGGCTGCAGTGAGCCGTGATCGCACTCCAGCCTGGGGGACAGAGCAAGACCCAGTCTCAAAATCAATCAATAAATATAAGGTGGGACTTGGGTGTTTCAAATACACAGAGAAGCAGAAAGGAGTAGAGAGTGACTATGTCAAGTAAGGGATTATTTAGAAAAACTACAGACATAAGATGAAAACTGAAGCAAACCCCAGCTAGGGAGTCTGTTACATTTCTGCCTCATGAGATGAGTGGGAAACTTTGTGGCTAAATATTGTTAAGGTTTTTAGAGAGATAGGACATAATACAAAAACTGATTTTTTTTTAATAACTCTATATCTATAAAATACTATAAGTGGATTCATGACAATGTACAACTTCATGAGACACAGGAAGTTGTATGACAGCAGAATCATCTACACCTATGTCAAAAACATTTTTTTTTTTTTTACCATCAGGGATAAGAGAAGCTTTGAATAATTCCTCACTAGACTGCAGGTTTTATGACTACTGTAAGTGTGTGCCCATTTTCTTTGCCGCTGTACTGAGACTGTAGCAACAGCGCAGGCATTCAGTAATAATTGGAGGAATTAAGTATTCTAAATGTTTCACTTCATAAAATATTTAGGCTGTGTGTGTGTGTGTGTGTGTGTGTGTGTGTGCCTCCTCATTCACACACACCAAAAATAAGATCACAGAAGGGATAGGTGGCACAGAATTGCCATTAGAAAGGAGTCTTAGAAATCTTATAACCCTCTTGTTTGATGGTGGTGGGAACCACAGACCAAAAGCAGAAACAGAACACAGCTTCACACATCAATCTGTGTTCTACTACACCATGCAGCCTCTACTACTATGTTGAGTCATTTGAACCAAACCTTCTTGGTAAGAATGATCTCCATTTTTAGGACCTGGATCTTAGCCCTCCTCAGAAATAGAATAAACACCTATTTCTATTACATAAATCAAGAAGTAAAAATAGTGAAAGGAACATAAGGAGCTTTTAATTAACTATTTTAAAATGACGACTATACTCTAGCAACTTATCGTATCTTTCAAAATGGTGTTTGGGTAACAACTTTCTAGCTCTAAAACAATTTTACAGGTAAATAGGTTTCATGTCTGAAAGCGCAAAATAATCTTTTTCACATAAGCAGTTTATGTTAGTCACAAAACAGGCATTAGCACTATCATGACATTTGTAGTGGTTAATACCTGTTGAGAGGTATAAGACATTTATCATCTGTTTCTTTAACTTCTACATGTCTATAGAACATGCAGTTCTGAACTGAGTGATGGAAAATCTGTTTTCTAGCTTTGATTTCAACATTATTAGCTAGATGGCATTTAATCTCTGTAGAAAATATTAAAATAAGTGGAGGAGAAAAGTGGGAATTTAAGGAACTTCTAAGGCTCCCTTAGACTCTAAAATTCAGATTCTATGTACCAAATTACATAATCACTTTATTATTTGTTGTGAGACCCATTAATAATAAAAATCATATATGGCAATTACAGTGCTGTGGTATTGCATGATTTCAGGAGGCAGATTTCTGTTGAATATCACCCCTGTAGACATGCAATGCATAGCCTGGATAACCACAAGTGATGATCTGGCTGGCTAAGCTCTGATGAGTCATTACTATCAGATAGGGGAGATTTAAATTATTACAACAACTGAGAAGCTAAAGGACTTGCGAAGTGTAAATCCTACTTAGAGCTGAGATGGTCAAAAAAGGCCATCCTTGGTAATCTCTCTTCAGGGAGCAACACTCATTAAAACTGTGTAAGTTCTCTTTGGTTTACTAAAAGAATTAATTGTATCAAGTATGTTTGGTGGGGAAAAATCAATCTTGTTCCTTTATAGTTGTACGTTATTGAAGAGAGTGATATTCGTTCACCTTGGGATTTTAAAAAGGAACTCCTTTCTTCATAAAATCAAAATATTAAGAAGAGCCATAAATAGAACTAAATTAATCCATTTGACAAATTTTACCAAGTCTCTATTGGCTAATAAGTATTTTTCTAGGGACTTTGAATACCAAAATGAAAAGGAGAAAATCCTTGCCCATCAGGGGCTCACAGTTCAGTGAGGAATATAAACCTAAATACATAACAATAGCAGAAAAAGGTGAATAAGTACTACAATTGCAGTGTATGTATCATAAATTGTTGTGGGGTATAGTAAAGAAAGAGGCTAATTCAGCCTGGCAGTTAAGGAGGCTTCACAAAAGAGCTGACAGTTGTGCCAGATCCTAAAGAATCAATTGATGTTCAACAGAGGCCAAGACACTCCAAGCAAAGAGCCAGGCCCAGGGTTATGAGAATGCATATAAGCAGCAGGAAAGTCTGTGTGTTCCTAGGGGCTTTGATGTGAAGCAAGGAGAAATGGGAATTGCAGCAGGAAAGTGGTATGTTATACCAAACTTGTCCAATCTGCAGCCTGTGGGCCACATGCAGCCCAGGACGGCTTTGAATATGTCCCAACACAAATTTGTAAACTTTCTTAAAGCATTATGATATTGTTTTGCTTTTTTTTTTTTTTAGCTCATCAGCTATCATTAGTATATTTAATGTGTGGCCCAAGAAAATTTTTCTTCTTCCAGTATGGCCCAGGGAAGCCAAAACATTGGATACCCCTGGCTTACACCCTTCCTCCCTGTATCTCAAACACAGGAGTCTTGGTATGTCTTGTCAAAAGCATCATGCTCTTTCTCACCTATGCTCTTCCTAGCTAGCCTCCTCTTAATTCTTCAGGTACCTGATTAAATAACAATTCCTCAATGTGGCCTTCTCTGACTACTCTATATGTATAGATTCTATTACTGCCACCCCAAGACCACCCAGAATTATCCTAGTATCCTGCTCCTTTTCTTCATAGCTCTTAGGACAACTTTTCATTTGTCTGTTGTCTATCTTCCACCTAGACTGTAAGCTTCAAGGGTTAAAGGAACTTTGTTTGTTTTACCCAACATTGTACAATTAGCTTAGGTCCTAGACCATAATAGGCGCTCAACATTTGTGAAATGAATGACTGAATGACTGAATAGTTGAATTTAAAAAGGAACGAAGGGGCCAGGTGTGGTGGCTCACGCCTGTAATCCCAGCACTTTTGGAGGCCAAGGCGGGAGGATCACCTGAGGCCAGGAGTCCAACACCCGCCTGGCCAACATGGAAAAACCCCGTCTCTACTAATAATAGAAAATTAGCAGGGCATGGTGGCGCATGCCTGTAATCCCAGTTACCCGGGAGGCTGAGGCAGGAGAATTACTTGAACCTAGGAGGCGGAGGTTGCGGTGAGCCAAGACCGCGCCATTGCACTCCAGCCTGGGCAACAAGAGTGAAACCCTATCTCAAAAAAAAAAAAAGAAAGAAAAAGGAAAAAAAGAAGTAAAAGAAAAAAGGAAATCTGAGCCAAATTAAGCACCTCCTAATATATAAGGCCAAAAATTGAGACTTTCTCATGGACAATGGAGAGTTATTAGGAATTAAAATGACTTTTTTTTTGATATTTTATAAATAACATCTAATAAAAGAAGACCACAATAGTTATTTAGTTTCATTAATCTTGTACCTTACTTACTTCTCATCGAAGCTATAATAGGTAAAGTAATAGGTATATGTTCAATTTCTAAACCATTCTCAGTTATTCGGCGTAATCGTCCACGTAGTTTAACATTTCTTCTTATAAATTCTACTGGAATATCTGAAGCGCTTGTAAATTTTGATGTCTATGGATTTACAAGGAGAAAAATATAACCACTTATTATTATTGCCATTTCAAAATTTAAAATGTCAAATTATCAAAACATTTCACAATTAGACATAACCATCAACATTTTAAAATTTAGTTCCTAATTTTATATTACTTTAATATGATTTAATCAAATGTGTTTATGGAAACATTATTTACAAATCCTTATTCACGATTTTCAAGCCACTACATAAAGAACATTAAACAGACTCCTAACTTCGAAAAGCTTGTAACCTCAAAATAGGACACAATTCGTCAAAAGACATTGAGTATCTATCTGTGCCTGGCACCACACAAATCTGGTTAAACAGTCTCCAGCTTATTCCACGTAAGTACAATCTATTCATGCATATACTGATGGGAAAACTTAAACAAAGCTCCATCAAATTAAATTAGAACCTTAACCAACGAGATTTTTTTTCTTATCATTTTTTTTTATCTTGTAGGAGAAAAGGCACATTTAAAAAAGAAAAAAGAAAAAAAGGCTAACATTAGGAATGTACTACAATCCCTAACACTTAGGTGATATCTTGGGATCAATCAACACTTTATGCCTACTTTTTTCCACATTGACAATACTACAAGCTTTGATCATAATTATGGCTAGCTAACAGGCTCACATAACAGAAGGAAAAGCCAGGCACAATGGCTTATCCTATAATTCCAGCATTCTGGGAGGCTTAGTTGGAGGGTTACTTGAGGCCAGAAGTTTGAGACCAGCCTGGGCAACATAATGAGACACCATCTACAGAAAAAAAATGTAAAAATCAGCTGGGCATGGTAACATAGAACAGAAGGGTCACTTGAGCCCAGGAGTTTAAGGTTACAGAGAGCCATGATAGTGCCACTAAACTCCAGCCTGGGTGACAGAGCGAGAACCTGACTCTGTCAAAAAATAAATAAATAAATTAGTACCCAACTTCCTATGACAGTAAAGTTGAACTGAAGATTTTTATAAACAAGAATAATGTAGGAGACAAACCCAGAATGTGGAATATACTATAGAATAAATCACTTCGTTCTCCCAACAAAACAATGGCATTGGGAAAAAAGGGTGGGAACGTATTACAAAATAAATGAGATTTAAGAAATATAACATATAATATATATAGACTATTTGAATAGATCATCTATTTTTAAAAATCATAGAATCAAGATCTTCTGACTATAGACTGGGTATTAGATGATTCTAAGAGATTATTGTTAATTTTATTAGGTATGATAATATTAAAGGACAAACTAACATTACAGATCTGTTTTTTTAGACAGGGCCTCGCTCTGTGGCCCAGGCTGCAGCTCAGCAGCATAATCCTGGCTCAACTGTAGCCTCGACCTCCTGGGCTCAAGTAATCCCCCTGCCACAGCCCCCCAAGTAGGACTACAGGTGTGCACCACTACACCTGGTTAATTTTTAAATTTTTTGTAGAGATGGTGTCTTCACTTGTCACCCAGGCTGATCTCAAACTCCTGGGCTCAAACAATCCTCCTGCCTCAAACAATCCTGCTACCTCATGAATTCTGATGTCATAAACTAGGAAGTACATATCATCACCTTCTTGCCAAAATGCTTAGGTTGAATCTCACAAGGAAAGAAACAAATTCAGATTATGGAACATATTAAAAGACAACTGGCTTGGACTCTAAAAATGTCAGCATCATGAAAGACAAAAATTGTTTTTAAGTAGGAGTAATGGCTGGACGTGGTGGTTCATATCTGTAATCCCAGCACTTTGGGAGGCCGAGGGGGATGGATCACAAGGTCAATAGATGGAGACCATCCTGGCCAACATGGTGAAACCCCATCTCTACTAAAAATACAAAAATTAGCTGGGTGTGGTGGTGCGTACCTGTAGTCCCAGCTACTCAGGAGGCTGAGGCAGGAGAATCGCTTGAACTTGGGAGGTGGAGGTTGCAGTGAACTGAGATCGTGCCACTGCACTCCAGCCTGGTGACAGAGCGAGACTACGTCTCAAAAAAAAAAAAAAAAGGAGTAATATTCTAGATTAAAGGAGTCTAATGAGACATAACAACTAAATATAATGCATGATCCTTGACTGAATGTTGGATTGGGAAAAAAACAATAAAGGACATTTTTTAGAAAATACATCTGAATATGAACTTTATTGTATGTAAGATTGCTGCAGAAATGTTAAATGTATTAGATGTGCTAACATTAATGTGGGTATGTAGGAGAACATCCTTGCTCTTAGGAAGCACACTATGAAGTATTTATGGATGATGTCTCATGATGTCTGCAACTTGCTTTGAATTGGTTTCACAAAGGGAGAGAGAATACAACTGTAGCAAAATGTTAACAACTGGTGAATTTAGGTGAAAGGAAAATGAATGTGACAAAATTTTTTAGGAGAAAAAGTTGGGAGGAAAAAGCTTCTGGATCTACTTTCAATATTCATTCAAGAATGTGAAATATGCAGAATATAAACGAAAGAGAGGAGAAATGCTAAATCAAACCACAAAGAATCTGAATCACGGGACAAAGTTGCTTATGACAAGTTTATGAGAAAAACAGAGAAATACAGATTAAATATCCACATAGTCAGATGGTTCCCAACACGGTTTAGTGAAAACACTAAGGGAATACCAATGAATTAATCAATGTCAATGGAAAGCGGTACTCTAGGGGTAATCTATGGAACTCTGACCTCCAGTTTAATATGCTCACGAATGACTTGAATGATAGCATAAGGAACAAACATCAGGAGGGCTGGTTGTCTGGAAGGATATGACTGCTGGAAGTCAGGATAAGTATTCAAAAAGATTCTGACAACCAAAATCATGAACTAAATTGTAAAGACTCTTCATGTACTCCCCAAAACTAATGAAGGATGGGAGAGAACAAATTAATACCTATAGTGCTTATATGGGAGATATTTAGAGATTTTAGGGAACTGTGAACTCAAAATGAGTAAAAGTATAACACTGCTGCTAAAACAAACACACAAAAACAGAAAAAGTGCAACCTGGTCTCCTCACCATCAAAAAAAAAAAAAAAGATCAAACTAAGGTAACATTTTTAGGAACAAAATCTAGAGCAAGAGAAGTGAAGAACAGATTGTCCTAAAGCAGGCCCTAAGGAGAATATATTGCGCTACTCTGGAGATTTTTTTTTTTTTTTTTTTTTTTTGAGACAGAGTCTCGCTCTGTTGCCCAGGCTGGAGTGCAGTGGTGTGATCTCGGCTCACTACAATCTCTGTCTCCCGGGTTCAAGTAATTCTCCTGCTGCAGCCTCCTGAGTAGCTGGGATTACAGCCATGCATCATCACACCAAGCTGGTCTCAAACTCCTGACCTCAGGTGAGCCGCCTGCCTCAGCCTCCCAAAGTGCTGGAATTATAGGCGTGAGCCACCATGCCTGGCTATGAGATCATATTTCATAAAAGGCTTTAACAAACTGGAACAAAGCCAGAAAAAAAGAAAAAAAAAATAGTAAGGTGCCTGGAAACCATATCGCCCAGGAGAACTAACAATACTTTGCCCAGGGAAAGAAGGAGTTAAAAGTTAAGTAGAATGGCCATTAAAGATGTCTTCAACTACTAAAAGTGCATCCCTTTTAATTCTGGTGTGTTTTCTTACAATATACGTAAGAAGGTCAAAGAGTGCCTTAATGTTTAGAGTTTTGTAAATTATTAAGAAGCTGAGGGAGGAAACCGAAGGAGCATCAGTGTTCCTGCTCTCAAGGAGCTCATGTGAGAAAGATCCCATTGCATCCCATTGCATCCATTTATTTCACATCCCACAACAACAGAAAGCTCAAAGCTGTGCTTCTGTAACACAGCAGGGACTATCTGAAAGATGAACAAAAAATATACATAAAACAACCAGAATATAATTGTACAGAAATACATGAATAGGTTTAAGATAAAGCATATATCAAAGGGGACAAAAAGGGATAGATCCAAAACATAAGAACAGATAAGGAGGCTGTCTTCACAGGAAGTAAATCCTGAGCTTGCGACAAACACAACCTACTCTCTAGGAGAGGCAGAAAGATGCTGCTGCTACAAGGATGCTGTGTCTAAGCTGCGGACGGTGAAGAAGATGTCCTAAAGGCAAAAAGATAAATGCTGGAAGCATCCTGGGAAAGACAAAGAAAATAAGGGTTTCGAATTCAAGACATAAATTTGAAATCCAGCTGTGCCACTTACTAGCTGGATGATCTTGTGAAAATTGTTTACCTCCTTTAAGTATCTACTTCCTCATCTATAAAAATCAACCTTGATCAAAAGATTATTATAAGCATTAAATGAAATTATGTTTATAAAGTGCTGGCACAATGCCAAACTCAATAATCTTTTTTATTTCTTAAATATAAAATTGGCAATTGTCAACCAGTAACTGAAGGAATATAAGAACTTGATAAATAATCTCTCAGAGGGAAGAAAATCAGCAATACAAAAAGGACACTGAAGCATGACTAACACAACATCCATTGCTAAATCCCTTCTCCCTTGCCACCATGAATTTTAGGGATGGGAAAGCTAAATGGTCACTCTCCCCACGTCCTTTCCAGCTAGAGGTGGCTATGTGACAGAGGATATAAACAAAAGTCTGCTGAAGGCTTCTAGGAAAAACGCTTTCCTGACAAAAGGAAAAGTTGTGGTTGGCACTGTCCTTTTCCTCCATTTCCTGCCTTGATCATGAATATGATACTTGGAGCTACAAAAGGCATCCTATGTAATGAGAAAAGGCCAAAAAATAACATGGACCTAAGCCCTTATGTCACTGAGGCCGGGAACCACCGCCAGCAGCCTACCTCTAGACTTCTTATGACTTGAGAAAAATAAACCCCTTGCATGGTGAAGCTGCTGTTGCTTGGGGTTTCTCTTACTTGCAGCCAAACTCATCTGTAATACAACAGAAGTTTTTGTTTGTTTGTTTTTGTTTTAATCACTTAATATTTCAATGTTCTCTTCCTACTTGCTCTTCTCATCACTAGTAAGTCACCATTACTTAAAAATAGCGGGCCGGGGCTGGGCGCGGTGGCTCACACCTGTAATCCCAGCACTTTGGGAGGCCAAGGCGGGCAGATCACGAGATCAGGAGATCAAGACCATCCTGGCTAACATAGTGAAATCCCATCTCTACTAAAAATACAAAAAATTAGCCGGGTGTGGTGGCACACACCTGTAGTCCCAGCTACTTGGGGGGCTGAGGCAGGAGAATCGCTTGAACACGGGAGGCGGAGTTTGTAGTGAGCCGAAACTACACCACTGCACTCCAGCCTGGGCGACAGAGTGAGACTCCATCTTAAAAAAAAAAAAAAAAAAAGTGGGCCAGGTGCGGTGGCTCATGCCTGTAATCACAGCACTTTGGGAGGCTGAGGCAGGCAGATGATGAGGTCAGGAGATCAAGACCATCCTGGCTAACATGGTGAAATCCCGTCTCTACTAAAAATACAAAAAAATTAGCCATGTGTGGTGGCACATGCCTGTACTCCCAGCTACTCAGGAGGCTGAGGAAGGAGAACTGCTTGAACCCAGGAGCTGGAGGTTGCACTGAGCCAACATAGCAAAACCCCATCTCTACTAAAAATACAAAATTAGCCAGGTGTGGTGGTGGGCACATGTAATCCCAGCTACTCAGCTGGCTGAGCCAAGATCATGCCAATGCACTCCAGCCTGGGCAACAGAGCAAAACTCTGCCGGAAAAAAAAAAAAAAAATCAAGATAAATTATTGAGTCTGTGGAACAGAAAGAAAAAAAGATTGAAGAAAAGTGAACAGGGCCTAAAGAATCTACAGAACACCTAAATGAACCAACACGTGTACCAGAGGAGTCCCAGAAGAAGAGAAAGAAGGGGGAAAGAGACTATTTGGAAAAAAAAAAAAAAAAAACCACGACTGAAAACTTCCCAAGTTTGATGAAACAGACAGATACAAACATCCAAAAAGCTCAACAAGTCACATAAAAGGATCCTTAATAAGATTATCAGCGGATCTCTCATCAGAAACTTTGGAGGCTATAAGGTAGTGGACTGATATCTTCAAAATGCTAAAAGCAAAAAAACTATAAACCAAGAATATCATATCCAGCAAAACTGACCTTCAGAAGTGAAGAATTCAAGACATTTCCAGATAAATACAAGCTGAGAAAGTTTGTTACCACAGACTTGCCCTGCAAGAAATGCTAAAACGAGTGCTACATGTTGCAATGAAAGGACACTAGACAGTAACTTGAAGCCATATGAAGAAATAAAGATCTTGGTAAAAGTAAATACATGAGCAATTATAAACATAATATTATTGTAACAACAGTTTGTGACTCCACTTTTTGTTTCCTACATAATTTAAGAGACTACAGGTTGAGCATCCCTAATCCAAAAATCTGAAATCTGAACTACTCCAAAATCTGAAACTTTTTGAGTGCCAATCTAACACCAAAAGTAGAAAATTCCACACCTGAAAAATAGAAAAATCTGCCATTATTTGTTATTGTTCTTGTTTAACAGTCAATACAGGTATCCTGATGATGCTACTGTTCTGCTCAGTTAAATGTTTTTGGTCCCAAGCATCCTGGATAAGGATACTCAACCCATTCTACTTTTTTTCTTTGTTTTTGTTTTTTGAGGTAGAGTCTCGTTCTGTCACCCAGGCTGGAGTGCAATGGCACAGTCTCAGCTCACTGAAACCTCCGTCTCCTGGGTTCAAGCAGTTCTCCTGCCTCAGCCTCCTGAGTAGCTGGGATTACAGGCATATGCCAGCACATCCAGCTAATTTTTATATTTTTAGTAGACACAGGTTTTTGCCATGTTGGCCAGGCTGGTCTTGAACTCCTGACCTCAGGTGATTCGCCCACCTCAGCCACTCAAAGGGTTGGGATTACAGGCGTGAGCCACCGCACCCAGGAAACCTGTACTATGTTGTTGTTTTTTGTGTGTGTGTGCGTGTGTGTGTGACGGAGTGGCGCTCCGTCGCCCAGGCTGGAGTGCAGCGGCACAGTCTCGGCTCACTGAAATTTCTGCTTCCCGGGTTCAAGGAATTCTCTGCCTCAGCTTACCGAGTAGCTGGAATTATAGGCACACGCCGCCACTCCCGGCTAAGTTTTTGTATTTTAGTAGAGACGGGGTTTCACTGTGTTGCCCAGGCTGGTCTCAAACTCCTGAGCTCAGGCAATCTGCCCGCCTTGGCCTCCCAAAGTGCTAGCATTACAGGCATGAGCCACCTCACCCAGCCTGTACTACATTTTTAAAAGAGACAATAATTAGTTTAAAACTTAGTATTATTGTAACTTTGGTTTGTAAGTCCATATTTTGTTTTCTATATAATTTTAAAGACTCGGATATTTTTTAAATGATTAGTATATGTTTCTCGTTTTTTTTTCTTTTTTTTTTTTTAAGACAGAGTTTCGCTCTTGTTGCTCAGGCTGGAGTGCAATGGCACAGTCTCCGCTCACCACAACCTCCACCTCCTGGGTTAAAGTGATTCTCCTGCCTCAGCCTCCCAAGTAGCCGGGATTATAGGCATGTGCCATCAGGCCCAGCTAATTTTGTATTTTTAGTAGAGACGGGTTTATTCATGTTGGTCAGGCTGGTCATGAACTCTCAACCTCAGGTGATCCTCCAGCCTCAGCCTCCCAAAGTGCTGGGATTACAGGCATAAGCCACTGCGCCTGGCCTAGTTTATGTTTTTTAATATCCACAATGTACAAAGATGCAATTTTGTGACATCTAGAACTGAAAGGAGTGGGAATGATGTTCAAAAGGAGTAGTTTTTGTATTTTATTGAGGTTAAGTTGGTATGAATTTAATTTAGAGTGTTATAAGTTTAGGATGTTAATGGTAACCTAGAACAAATAGTTACACAATACACAGAAAAGGAAATAATATAAAATTAAAATACTTTGGCCGGGCTGGTGGCTCACGTCTGTAATCCCAGCACTTTGGCAGGCCAAGGCAGATGGATCACTTGAGGCCAGGAGTTCGAGATCAGCCTGGCCAACATGGTGAAATCCTGTTTCTACTAATAAAACAAAAATTAGCCAGGCGTGGCAGTGAGTGCCTGTAATCCCACCTACTTGGGAGGCTGAGGCAGGAGAACCGCCTGAACCGGGAGGTGGAGGTTGCAGTGAGCCGAGATGGCACCATTGCACTCCAGCCTGGGCGAGAAAGACTCTCTCAAAAAAACAAAAATAAATAAATAAATAAATAAATTAAATTAAATTAAATTAAATAAAGAAATTCTACAAAATACAAAAGAACACAGTAATGCAGGAAATGGGGGACAAAAAAACCTATAAGGCACACAGAAAACAGATGGCAAAATTACAGAAGTCCCTCCTTACCATTTAATTACTTTAAATGGTAATGAATTAAAATCTCCAATAAAAAGCGAGAGATCAGCATAATTTATTTAAAAATTATTCAACCATATGCAGTCTACAAGGGATACACTTTAAATCCAAATAAATAGGTTGAAAGTGAAAGGATAGAAAAAACTATTCCATGCAAATAATAACCAAACAAGATCAGGGGTACCTAAACCAATATCAGAAAAACTAGACTTTAAATCAAAAAAAGTTACAATAGAAAAAAATAGGACATTATTTATTAATAAAATATTCAAAAAAGCAAGAAGGCATAATAATTATAAATATTTATATACCAAATAACAGACCAGCAAAAATGGTAAGAGTTGAAGGAAGAAATAGATAATTTTGCAATAACAGATACAACACCCCACTCTCATAATGAATAGAACAGCCAGACAGAAGATAAGTAAGGAAAAAGAGGACTTAAATAATAAAATAAATCACTTAGATCTAACAAACATATAGAGTACTCTACCCAATGACAACAGAATATATATTATTCTCAAATGTACATGGAACATTCGCCAACACAGACCATTTGTTAGGCCACAAATTGAGTCTTAGTAAATTATAAAAGACAGATGTCATACAAAGTATCCTCTCTGAACACAACAGGATGAAGTTATAAATAAATAACAGAAGAAAAAATTTGCCCATCTGTGGAAATTAAATGCACTCAAACAGCCAATGTATCAAAAAACAATCACAAGGAAAATTTATAAATGCTTAACTAAGAAAGAAGAAAAAGAAAGAAAAAGAAAAACAGGCCAGATGTAGTCGCTTATGCCTGTAATCCCAGCACTTTGGGAGGTATAGGTGGGCAGATAACTTGAGCTCAGGAGTTTGAGACAATCCTGGGCAACATGCCAAAACCCTGTCTACTAAAAAAATACAAAACATTAGCTAGGTGTGGTGGCACACACCTGTAGTCCTAGCTACTCAGGAGGCTGAGGTGGGAGAATCGCCTGAGACAGAGAAGTCAATACTGCAGTGAGCCATGGTAGTGCCACTGCACTCCAGCCTGTCTCAGAAAGGAAAAGGGAAAGGACAGGAAAAAGAAAGGAAAAGGAAAGGAAAAAGAGAAGGCGAAAGGGAAGGGGAAGGGAAGGGAAAGAAAGGAAGAAGGAAAGATTGATCTCAAATCAAAAACCGAACTATATAATTTAAGGAAATGGGAGAGAAAGGCCACACTAAACCCAAAGCTAGCAGAAGAAAGGAAATACTAAATATGAGAGTACAGACAGGAAAGAGAAAAAAAAAAACAGAGAAAAATTAATGAAACCAAAAGTTGGTTCTTCAAAAAGAACAATAAAACTGACAAATCTTTAGCTAAATGGACTTAAAAAAGAGAGAAAGGACAAAAATTCCTAAGACGGAAATAAAAGAGGGGACATTAGTACAAATTCTACAGAAATGAAAAGAACTATAAAAGACTACTGTGAACCACTGTACACTAACAAATTGGATAACATAGAAGAAATGGATAAACTTGTAGAAACAAAAAACCAGGCCAGGAACACAGTGGCTCACGTCTGTGATCCCAGCACTTTGGAAAGCTGAGGCAGGCGGATAATCTGAGGTCAGGAGTTTGAGACCAACCTGGCCAACATGGCAAAACCCTGTCTCTACTAAAAACACAAAAAAATTAGCTGCACATGGTGGTGGGCACCTGTAATCCCAGCTACTTGGGAGGCTGAGGCAGGAGAATCACTTGAACCAGGGAGGCAGAGGTTGCAGTGAGCTGAGATCGTGCCACTGCCCTCCAGCCTGGGCAACAGAGCAAGACTCTGTCTCCAGAAAAAAAAAGAAAAAAAAAAAAACCTTCCAGGATGGAATCATGAAGAAAGTAAAAATCCAAGTAGGCCTAAAACTACTAAGGAAGTTAAATCATTAATCAAAAATCTCCCAACATAAGGAAGCCCTGGATCTGACAGCATCACTGGTCAATTCTACCATGGATTTAAAAGGGGACTAACACCAATCCTTCTCAAACTTTTCCCAAAAATTAAAGAGGAGAGAATACTTCTTAACTCAGTCTATAAGGCCAGTGTTACCCTGATACCAAAGCCAGATAAAGATACTACAAGAAAACTATAGACCAATATCCATTATAAACATTGATGAAGAAATTCTCTACTAAATCACAGAAAAGCAAATTCAGCCACTCTTTTCTTTCTTGAAACAGGGTCTCACTCTGTTACCCACGCTGGAGTGTGGTGGCTTGATCACGGCTCACTGTAGCCTTCACCTGCTGGGCTCAATCGATCCTCCCACCTCAGCCTCCTGAGCAGCTGAGAGCACAGGTATGCTCCACTATGCACACTTAATTTTTTTTTTTTTTTTTTTGAGACAGAGTCTCACTCTGTCACCCAGGCTGGAGTGCAGTGGCATGATCTGCCTCCCGGGTTCAAGCAATTCTCCTGCCTCAGCCTCCCAAGTAGCTGCAACAACAGGCACACATCACCATGCCTGGCTAAGTTTTTGTATTTTAGTAGAGATGGGGTTTCACTGTGTTGCCAAGGCTGGTCTTGAACTCCTGAGCTCAGGCAATCTGCTTGCCTCAGCCTCCCAAAGTGCTAGGATTACAGGCGTGAGCCACTGTGCCCAGCCGTATGCCCAGCTAATTTGTTTTATCTATCTATTTATTTTTTTGTAGAGATGGGGGTCTCTTTATGTTACCCAAGCTGGTCTTGAACTCCTGGGTTCAAGTGATCCTCCCACCTCAGCCTCCCAAAGTGCTGGGATTACAAGTTTAAGCCACCACACCCAGTCTTTCAGCCACATATTTAAAGGATTATACATTATAACCTAGTGGAATTTATTCCTGAAATGCAAGAATGATCCAACATATAAAAATCAACCAGTATAATACACTGCATTAATATAATAAATTACAAAAACACATGGTTACCTCAACTGATATAGAAAAAAACCTTTGTTATCCTTCATGATAACACTTAACAAACTAAGAATGGAAGGCAATTACTTCAACATACTAAGGTCACATATAAAAAAAACCATATTCAGCTGGGTGCGGTGGCTCACGCCTGTAATCCTAGCACTTTGGGAGGTCAAGGCAGGTGGATCATGAGGTCAAGAGATCGAGACCATCCTGGCCAACGTGGTGAAACCCTGTCTCTACTAAAAATACAAAAATTAGCCGGGCGTGGTGGCACACACCTATAATCTCAGCTACTCAGGAAGCTGAGGCAGGAGAATCACTTGAACCCAGGACGCGGAGGTTGCAGTGAGCTGAGATCGCAGCCAGAGCATTCCAGCCTGGGCAACAGAGTGAGACTCCATCAAAAAAAAAAAGAAAAAAGAAAAAAGAAAAAGCCATAGTGAACATTATACTCAATGATCAAAAACTGAAAGCTTTTCCTCTAAGATCAGGAACAAGTCCAGGATGTCCATTCTCACCACTTCTATTCAACAGAGTATTACTGAATGTCTTAGCCAGAGCACATAGACAAGAGAAAAAATAAAAAGCATCTAAAATAGAAGAATTTAAACACCTCTGTTCACAGATTATATGATCTTATATGTAGAAAACTCTTTAGAAAAACTATTAGAACACACAAATTCAACCAAGTAAAAGAATACAAAGTCAACACACAAAAACCAGTTGCATTTCTAACATTAACAACAATCTGAAAAGGACATTATGAAAGCAATTCCATTTGTAATAGCATCACAAAGAATAAAATAATTAGGAATTAACCAAGACAGTGAAAAATGCATACAATAAAACTACAAAACATTGCTAAAAGAAATTAGAGAAGACATAAATGAAAAGACATCCCATGTTTATGGACTGGAAAACTTAATATTGTTTTAATGTCAATATTACACAAAGTTTATCTATAGATTCAATACAATCCCTATCAAAATCCCAATGACCTTTTTTTTTTTTCCAGAACTAGGAAAATCCATTCTCAAATTCATGTGGAATCACAAGGGATCTCACATAGCCAAAATAATTTTGAGAAAGAAGAACAAAATTAGAAGACTCACACTTTCTGATTTCAAAACATATTTAGAAGCTACAGTAATCAAAACAGGGTAGTACTGGCATAAAGATAGACATACAGATCAATGGAACAGAGAGGCCAGGAATAAATGCTCACATATACAATTAAACGATTTTCAACAAGGGTGTCAACACCACTCAATGGGGAAAAGACAGGCTTTTCAAAAATGGTGCTGGGAGGCTGGGCCTATAATCCCAGCACTTTGGGAGGCCAAGGTGGGTGGATCACTTGAGACCAGGAGTTTGACACCAGCCTGGCCAACACAGTGAAACCCCATCTGTACCAAAAAATACAAACATCAGCCAAATATAGTGGCACATGCCTGTAGTCCCAGCTACTAGGGAGGCTGAGGCATGAGAATCATTTGAACCCGGGAGACAGAGGTTGCAATGAGCCGAGATCACACAACTGCACTCCAGTCTGGGTGACAGAGTGAAACTCTGTCTCAAAGGAAAAAAAAAATGGTGCTGGGAAAACTGAATATTCACATGCAAAAAAAAAAAAAAAAAGTTGGGCCCTTATCTAGCCCTATATAAAAAAAATAACTTGATAGAGCAAAGACCTAACCTCAAGAGCTAAAACTATAAAACTCTTTAGAAAAAAATATAGGGCAAAAGCTTCATGACAGTGGATTTGCCCATGATTTCTTGGCTGTGACACCAAAGGCACAGACAACAATAAAAAAAGAAAAATAGGGCAGAGAAAAATGGCTGAATCATGGATCATCCCCCCTACAGGAATACCAAATTGAACAACGATCCACACAAGAAAGTACCTTCATAAGAACCAAAAATCAGGTGAGCAATCACAGTACCTGGTTTTAATTTCATGACACTGAAGAGAATAGAAAAGACAGTCTTGAACTGCTGATGCCACCCCTCCCTCATTCCTTTGCAGCAGCTGCGTGGCAAGGAGAGAGAATCTATGCACTCGGAGGAGGGGAGAGTACCTTGATTATGGGATTTTGCGTTAGAACTCAGAGCTGCCTGTTACAGCAGAAAGCAACACCAGACAACACTGAGCCGAGGCCCACAGAGGAAGTATTTAGACCAGCCCTAGCCAGAAGAGAATCATCCATGCCAGCAGTCGGAACCTGAGGTCCTTCAAGCCTCACCACCACGGGATAATGTACTCTGGGTTCCTAAATAAACTTGAAAAGCAGTCTAGACCACAAGGCCTGCAATTCCTAGGCAAATCCTGGTGCCGTGTTGGCTCAAAGCCAGAGAACTTGGGGAACACAGGACCCAGTAAGACACCAATGAGGGTGGCCAAGTGAATACTTGTGCCGCACCTCTCTCCTAACCCCAGGTAGCACGGCTCACAGCTCCAGGAGAGATTCCTTCCTTCTACCTGAGAAGAGGAAAAGGAAGAGTAAACAGAATTCTGTCTTGCAACTTGGAAACCAACTCAGCTACAGCAGGATTAAAAAAAAAACCAGGCAGAGGATGAAGACTCCCATTCCAGGCCCTAGCTCATAGATGACATTTCTAGATATGCCCTGGGCCACAAAGCAACCCACTGCCTTGAAGAGAAGAACCCAGTCCTGGCAGGATTCATCACTGGCTGACTCAAGAGCCCTTGGGACCTGAATAACCAACAGCAATACTCAGGCAACACGCGCTATGGGCCTTGGGTAAGACTGAGAGACGCACTGACTTCAGGTGTGACTCAGCACACCTGTGATGGCCGTGGTGAGGCACTCCTTCTACTTGAGAAAAGGAGGGGGAAGACTAAGGGGACACTGTTATGCAGCTTAGGTATCAGCTTTGCCACAGTGGAGTAAAGCACCCCATGGCCTCTTGGGGTCCCCAAGTCCAGGCTTAGGCTCTTGGATACCATTTCTGGATCTGCCCTGGGCCAGTGGGGAGCCCACTTCCCTGATGGGAGAGTCCCAGTACCGGCAACATTCACTGCAAGCTGACTGAAGAAACCTCAGTCCTTGAATGAATATCAGTGGTAGCCAGGCAGTATTTGCCGCAGGCCTGGGATGGTGGGGGCCCCAGGGAGAGACTCTTCTGCTTGTGGAAAGGGGAGGGAAGCGTGGGAAGGACTGTATTGTGGCTTGGGTCCCAGCTCAGCCACAGTAGCATATAGCAGCACCAGGTAGATTTTGAAGATTTACTAGTCCAGGCCCTGGCTCCCAGATGACATCTCTGGACCTATCTGAGACTGGGAGAACTCACCACCCGAAGGGAAGGACACAAGCCTGGTTGGCTTCACCACCTACTGATTCCGGAGCCCTAGGGTCTTCAGTAAACATAGGTAGTAACAAGGCAGCAGTTACCATGGACCCTGGGAGAGACCCAGTGCTGTGCTGGCTTCAGGTCTGACCAAGTGCAATTCCAGTAGTGGTGGCCACAAGGGTGATTGTGTCACCCCTCCTCCAGCTCCAGGCACCTCGACACACAGACAGAGAGATTCCACTTGTTTGGGAGAAAGAAAAGGGAAAAACAAGAGTCTCTGCCTGGTAATCCAGAGAATTTTTGCAGATCTTATCCAAGACGGTACATCTATTAGACTGTAAGAGCCACAGTGTTACAGGGCTTGGGATGCCCCCTAATACAAATATGGCTGCAGTGACCAAAAACTTAGATGACAACACCCAAGTGCATTCAAATACCTGGAAATCCTTCCAAAGAAGGACAGGTCCACACAAATCCAGACTGTGAAGACTATAATAAATACCAAAATCTTCAATGCCCAGACATCAATATCCTTAAGCATCAAGAATATACATGAAAACGTGACCTCACCAAAAAGAACTAAATAAGGTACCAGTCACCAATCCTGCAGAGACAGAGATATGTGACCTTTTGAACAGAAAATTCAAAATAACTGTTTTGAGGAAACCTAACAAAATTCAAGACAACACAGTGAAAGAATTCAAAATCCTATCAGAGAAATTTAACAAAGAGATAGAAACAGTCAAAAAGAATCAAGCAGAAACTCTGGAGCTGAAAAATGCAATTGACATATTGAAGAATGCATCAGAGTCTCTAAACAGCAGAACTGATCAAGCAGAAGAAAGAATTAGCAAGCCTGAAGACAGGCTATTTGAAAATACACAGTCAGAGGAGAAAAAATTAAAAAAGAATCAAACACTCTTACAAGATCTAGAAAATAGCCTCAAAGGGGCTAATCTAAGAGTTATTGGCCTTGAAAAAGAGGCAGAGAGATAGGGGTAGAAAGTTTATTCAAAGGATAATAACAGAGAACATCCAAAACCTAGGGAAAGATACTGATATTCAAGTACAAGAAGGTTACAGAACACCAAGCAGATTTAACCAAAAGAAGATCACCACAACACAGTTAATAATCAAATTCCTAAAGGTCAAGGATAAAAACAATGCTAAAAGCAGCAAGAGAAAAGAAAGAAATAGCACACAATGGTGCTCCAGTACATCTGGCAGCAGACTTTTCAGTGAAATCCTTATAAGCCAGGAGAGAGTGATATGGCATAAACTGCTGAAGAAAAGAAAATATGTATGTGGCAAAAAAAAAAAAAAAAAAAAAACTGCAATTACTTTTGCACCAACCTAACAAAGTCGTATAGGCAGTCAAACACAAGGGAGAAATAAAGACTCCTAGACAAACAAAAGCCAGGGGACTTCCTCAACATCAGACATGTCCTACAAGAAATGCTAAAGTGAGTTCTTCAATCTGATGGAAAAAAAAGGATGTTAATGAGCAATAAGAAATCACCTGAAGGTACAAAACTCACCGGTAATAGAAAATACAAAGAAAAATACAGAATATTATAACACTGTAATTGTGGTATGTAAACTACTGTATCTTGAGTAGAAAGGCCAGGCACAGTGGCTCACACTTGTAATCTCAGCACTTTAGGAGGCCGAAGAAGGCAGATAACTGAAGGTTAGGGGTTCAAGACCAGCCTGGCCAACATAGTGAAACCCCATCTCTACTAAAAATACAAAAATTAGCATGGTGGCACACGCCTGTAGTCCCAGCCACTCGGGAAGCTGAGGCAGGAGAATCTCTTGAACCCGAGAGGCAGAGTTTACAGTGGGCCGAGATCGTGCCCCTGCACTCCAGCCTGGGAGACAGACTGAGACTCTGACTCAAAAAAAAAAAAAAAAAAAAAAGCTAAAACAGCTTTTCTAGACAGACGTATAATAATATATAAATAGAGAGACATAAAGTTTAAAAGTCAAAGTATAGAGTTATTAAATTTGTCTTTGCTTCATTGTTAGCTTGCTTGTTGTTGTTTTTGTTGTTTCTGAGACAGTCTCACTCAGTCTGGCCCAGGCTGGAGCGCAGTGGTGCGATCTCGGCTCACTGCAGCATCTGCCTCCTGGGTTCAAGTGATTCTCCTGTCTCAGCCTCCCAAGTTGCTGGGATTACTGCTGTGCCCCATCACACCTAGCTAATTTTGTATTTTTAGTAGAGACAGAATTTCACCATGTTGGCCAGTCTGGTCTCAAACTCCTGATCTCAGGTGATCCACCTGCCTCGGCTTCCCAAAGTGCTGGGATTATAGGCGTGAGCCACCGCACCCGGCCTAGTTTGCTTGTTTATGCAATCAGTATTGTCATCAATTTAAAATAACAGGTGATAAGATATTATTTGCAAGCCTCAGGGTAACCTCCAATCAAAGAACATATAACCGATATACAAAAAATAAAAAGCAAAAAATTGAAACACACCACAAGAGAAAATCATCTTTAGTAAAAGGAAGATGAGAAGGATGGAAAGAAGGAAGAGAAGACCACAAAACAAACAAACAAAAAAAGTTTTTAATGACAGGATTAAGTCCTTACTTATCAATAACATTGTGAATGAACTAAACTCTCCAAAAGACATAGAGTAGCTAAATGAATTAAAAAAACAAAACCCAACAATCTTTTGCCTACAAGAAACATACTTCTCTTAATAAAGATACACATAGATTGAAAATAAAGAAATAGAAAGATATTCCATGCAAATAGAAACTACAAAAGAGCAGCAGTAGCTATATTTATGGCAGATTTACAGACAAAATAGATTTAAGATAAAATAGATTTCAAGACAAAAATTATAAAAAGAGACAACGAAGGTCATTATGTAATGACAAAGGGGTCAATTCAGCAAGAGGATACAACAATTATAAACATATATGCAGCCAACACTGGAGCACCAAGATATAGAGTGCAATTAATATTAGAGCTAGAGCTAAAGAGAGAGGTCCCAATATAATAATAGCTGGAGACGTCAACACCCCACTTTCATCTTCCAGACACAAAATCAACAATAAACATCTAACTTAATCTGCACTGTAGACCAAATGGACGTAGGATATTCATAGAACATTTCATCCAATGGCTGAAGAATATACATTCTTCTCCTTAAAGCACTTTATAGTACTTATAGCGTTCTCAAGGATAGACCATGTTAGGTCAAAAAACAAATCTTAAAAAATTTCAAGCCAAGTGTGGTGGCTCACACCTGTAATCCCAGCACTTTGGGAGGCCAAGGCAGGCAGACCACCTGAGTTTGGGAATTCAAGACCAGCCTGGCCAACACGGCAAACCCTGTTTCTACCAAAAATACAAAAATTAGCCAGACGTGGTGGTGCATGCCTGTAATCCCAGCTAATCAGGAGGCTGAGGCAGGAGAATTGATTGAACCCAGGAGGCGGAGGTTGGAGTGAGCTGAGATCGCGCCACTGCACTCCAGCCTGGGCAACAGAGCAAGACTCCATCTCAACAAACAAATAAAAATAAAAATTTCAAAAAAATCAAAATTATATCAAACATCTCTGACTACAATGGAATACAACTAGAAATCAATAACAAGAGGAATCTTAGAAACTATACAAACACATGGAAATTAAACAATGTGGTCCTGAATGACCAATGAGACAACAAAAAAATTAAGAAAGAAATTTAAAAATTTATTGAATCAAATGGTAATGAAGGCCGGGCGTGGTGGCTCACACCTGTAATTCCAGCACTTTGGGAGGCCAAGGTGGGCAGACTACCTGAGTTCAGGAATTCAAGACCAGCCTGGCCAACATGGTGAAACCCTGTCTCTACTAAAAATATAAAAATTAGCTAGATGTGGTGGTACACTCCTGTAATCCCAGCTAATCAGGAGGCTGAGGCAGGAGAATTGCTTGAACCCAGAAGGCAGAAGTTGCAGTGAGCCAAGATCGTGCCACTGTACTCCAGCCTGGGCAACACAGCAAGACTCCATCTTAAAAAAAAAAAAAAGATAATGAAAACACAACATATCAACACCCATGGGATACAGCAAAAGCAGTATTAAAAGGAAATTTTATAGCTATAAGCACCTACAAAAAAGTAGAAAAATAAACAATGATCTGTTTAAAAGAACTAGAAAAGCAAGAGCAAACCAAACCCCAAATTAGTAGAAGAAAAGAAATAATAAAGATCAGAGCAAAAATAAATGAAATTACAATGAAGGAATACAAAAGATTAGGGATATGAAAAGTTGGTTTTTTGAAAAGATAAACAAAGCCAACAACCCTTTAGCCAGACTAAGAAAAAAAGAGAAGAGACTCAAATAAATAAAATCAGAAATGAAAAAGGAGACATTACAACCAATACCACAAAAATTCAAAAAATTATTAGAGGCTACTATGAACAAGTATATGCCAATAAGTTGGAAAACCTAGAAGAAATAGATAATTCCTAGACATGTACAACCTACCAATATTGTAACATGAAGAAATCCAAAACCTGAACAGATCAATAACAAGTAATGAAAACAAAGCCCTAATAAAAAGTAATGATATCAAAGCTGTAATAAAAACTGCCAGCAATGAAGAGCCCAGGACTCAATGACTTCATTGCTGAATTTTACCATACGTTTAAGAAAAAAATAAATACCAATCCTACTCAAACAATTCAAAAAATAGAGGAAGAGGGAATACTTCCACACTCATTCTACAAGGTCAGTATTACCCTGATACCAAAACCAGACAAAGACACATCAAAAAAGAAAACTATAAGTCAATATCCCTGATGAACATTAATGCAAAAATCCCCAAAGAAATACCTGCAAATCAAATTCAACAACATATTAAAAAGATCATTCATCTTTGACCAAGTGGGATTTATCCCAGGAATGCAAGGATGGTTCAACATACATAAATCAATCAATGTGATACATCATATTGACAAAATGAAGGACAGGCCTGGCACGGTGGCTCATGCCTGTAATCCCAGTACTTTGAGAGGCCAAGGTAGGCAGGTCACCTGAAGTCATGAGTTCGAGACTAGCCTGGTCAACATGGCAAAACCCCGCCTCTACTAAAAATACAAAAATTAGCCAGGCATAATGGCAAGTGCCTGTAATTCCAGCTACTTGGGAGGCTGAAGAGGAGAATTGCTTGAATCTGGGAGGTGGAGGTTGCAGTAGCTGAGATCACACCACTGCTCTCCAGCCTGGGTGACAGAGAGAGACTCCATCTCAAAGAAAAGACAAAAACCATACAAACATGAACATTTCAATAGATGCTAAAAAAAGTATTGGATAAAATCAACATTCCTTCATGATAAAACTCTCACAAAATGCTACAGAAGGAACATACATCAACACAATAAAAGCTATATACAACAGACCCACAGCCCTAGTATCATACTGAATGGGGAAAAACTGAAAGCCTTTCCTCCATGATCTAGAATATGACAAGGATGCCCACTCACCACTGTTATTCAATATAGTACTAGAAGTCCTAGCTAGAGCACTCAGACAAGAGAAAGAAATTAAGAGCATCTGAATTGGAAAAAAAGCAGTCAAATTTTTCTTGTTTGCAAATGATATGATCCTGTATTTGAAAAAATCTAAAGACTCCACCAAAAGACTATTGCAACTGATAAACAAATTCAGTACAGTTGCAGGATACAACATCAATAAATAAGTCTGGCATTTCTATATGCCAACACTGAACAATATGAAAAAGAAATCAAGAAATTAATCCCATTTACAATATCTGGAAATAAAATTAAATACCTAGGAATTAATTTACCCAAAGAAGTGAAAGATTTCTACAATGAAAACTGTAATACACTGGCTGGGCACGGTGGCTCACGCCTGTAATCCCAGCACTTTGGGAGGCCAAGGTGGGCAGATCACTTGAGACCAGGAGTTCAAGACCAGCCTGGCCAATATGGTGAAACCCTGTCTCTACTAAAAATACAAAACTTAGCCAGGCGTGGTGGCGCATGCTTGTAATCCCAGCTACTTGGGAGGTTGAGGCATGAGAATCACTTGAACCCAGGAGGTGGAGGTTTCAGTGAGCCAAGATTGTACCACTGCACTCCAGCCTGAGTGACAGGGTGTGACCTTGGTCTCTGCTGGAAAAAAAAAAAAAAAAGCTATAAAACACCAATGAAATAAATTGAAAAGGGTACAAACAATGAGAAAATTTTCCATGTTCATGGATGGATTGGATGAATCAATATTGTTAAAATGCCCTTATTACCCAAAGCAAGCTACAGATTCAATGCAATCCCTATCAAAATACCAATGGCATTCTTCACAGAAACAGAAAAACAATCCTCAAATTTACATGGAGCCACAAAAGACCCAGAATAGCCAAAGCTATCCTGAGTATAATGAACAAAACTGGAACAATCACATTACTTGCCTTCAAATTATAAGAGCTATAGTAACTAAAATGGCATGGTACTGGCATAAAAACAGACACATAGACCAATGGAACAAAATTGAGAACCCAGAAACAAATCCATACATCTACACTGAACTCATTTTCAACAAAGGGCCAAGAACATAAATTGGAGAAAGGGCAGTCTCTTCGATAGATGGTGCTGGGAATACTGAATGTCCATATGCAAAAGAATGAAGCTAGACCTCTCTCTCTCATCATATACAAAAATAAAATCAAAATGCATTAAAGACTTAAATCTAAGACCTCAAACTATAACTCTACTACAAGAAAACATTGGGGAAACTCTCCAGGACACTGGACTGAGCAAAGATTTCTTGAAAAATACCCTGTAAGCACAGGCAACCAAAGAAAAAACAGACAAATGGGATAACATCAAATTAAAAAGCTTCTGCACCTCAAAGGAAACAATAACCAAAGTGAAGAGACAACCCACAGAACGGGAGAAAATATGTGCAAACTATCCATCTGACAAGGAATTAATAACCAGGTTATATAAAGAGCTCAAGCAACTCTACAGGAAAAAAAAAAATCTAACAATCCCATTTAAAAATGGTCGTGAGATATGAATAGGCATTTCTCAAAAGAAGACATACAAATGGCAAACAGGTATATGAAAAGGTGCTCAACATCACTGATCACCAGAGAAATGAAAATCAAAATTACAATAGGATATCATCTCACCCCAATTAAAATGGCTTTTATCCAAAAGATAGGCAATAACAAATGCTGGCAAGGATGAAAAGGAAACCCTCGTACACTGTTGGTGAAAATGTAAATTGTTACAACCGTTATGGAGAACAGTTTGGAGGCTCCTCATAAAACTAAAAATAGAAGTACCATATGATCCAGCAATTCCACTGTTAGATATATATCAAAAGAAAGGAAATCAGTATATCACAGAGATACCTTTAATCCCGTGCTTATCGCAGCACTATTCACAATAGCCATGATTTGGAAGCAACCTAAGTGTCCATCACCAGATGAATGGATAAAGAAAATGTGGGCTGGGTGCAGTGGATCATGTCTGTAATCCCAGCACTTTGGGAGGCCAAGGCAGGCAGATTACTTGAGTGCAGGAGCTGGAGATCAGCCTGGGTAACATCTCCAAAAAGTACAAAATTTAGCCAGGCATGCTGGCTCACACCTGTGTTCCCAGCTACTCAGGAGGCTGACATGGGAGGATCACTTGAGCCCTGAAGATCAAGGCTGCAATGAGTCATGATCACACTACTGCACTCAACCTGGGTGACAGAGTGAGAGACCTTGTCTCAAAAAAGAAAAGAGAAAATATGGTACATATACATGGTAGAATACTATTCAGCCTTAAATAGAACTGTTGTTTGCAACACCATGGATAGAATGGAGGTCATCATGTTAAGTAAGCCAAGCAGAGAAAGACAAACTTTGCATTGTTCTTACTTATTTGAGGGAACTAAAAAATGTAAAAGTTGAATTCATGGAGACAGAGAGTAGAATAATGGTCACCAGAACCTGGGAAGGGTAGCTGGGGATGAGCAAGAAGTGGGGTTGGTTAATGAGTATGACCATGTAATTAAATAGAATGAATAAGATCTAGTATTTGGTAGCACAACAGGGTAACTACAGTCAACAATAATTTATTGTACATTTTTAAATAACTAAAAGAGCATAATTGGATTGTTTGCAACACAAAAAAAGAATAAATGCTTGAGGTGATGAATATCCTATTTACTCTGATGTGATTATTATGGACTGTATGCCTGTATCAAAATATCTCATGTACCTCATGAATATATACACCTAGTATGTACCCACAAAAATTAAAATGGAAAAAGGAAAAAGCAGACAAATTGGACTTCATAGAAATTAAAAACTTGCACATCAGTGAGCACTGTCAACAGAGATTAGAAAAAGTAAACACACAGGTGGGGTGCAGTGGCTCATGTCTGTAATCCCAGCACTTTGGGAGGCTAAGATGGGAGAACTGCTTGAGGACAACAGTTCAAGACCAGCCTGGGCAGCACAGAGAGATGCCATTGCTACAGAAAAATTAAAAATTAGCCAGGCATGGTGGCAGGTGCCTTTAGTCCTAGCTACTCAGGAAGCTGAGACAGGAGGATCACTTGAGGCCAAGAGGTTGAGGCTGCAGTGAGCCATGATCATGCTGGTGTGCTCTAGCATGGTCAACAGAGTGAGGCCTTGTCTCCAAAAAAAAAAAAAAAAAAAAAAAAAGGCAACATACAGAATGGATGTGAGAAAAAATTTGCAAATCATTTATCTAATTAGGGACTCAGAATGTAGAGAACTCCTAAAATTCAACAACAACAAAAAAGCAAACAACCCCATTCAAAGAGGGGCAAAAGAACTGAATAGAGATTTATACAAAAAACACATATGAAAGGTCAATAACCACATGAAAAGATGCTCAATATCACTAATCATTAGAGAAATACAATGAGATACTACCTCAAGCCCATTAGGATAACTACTAACAAAAAAACAGAAAATAATAATTGTTGGTAAGGATGTGGTGAAATTGAAACTCTTGTGCATTGTTAGTGGTAATATAAAATAGTATAGCCACTATAAAAAACAGTATAGCAGTTACTCAAAAAATTAAAAATAGGCCAGGTGCAGTGGCTCACGCCTGTTATCCCAGCACCTTGGGAGGCCGAGGCAGGTGGATCACTTGAGATCAAGAGTTCGAGACCAGCCTGACCAACATGGTAAAACTCTGTCTCTACCAAAAATACAAAACAATTAGTCAGGTGTGGTGGCAGGCGCCTGTAATCCCAGCTCCTCGGGAGGCTGAGGCAGGAGAATCGCTTGAACCCGGGAGGCAGAGGTTACAGTGAGCTGAGATCACACCACTTCACTCCTTCCTGGGCAACAGAGTGAGACTCTGCCTAAAAAAAAAAAAAAAAAAAAAAAAAAAATTAAAAACACAATGACCATCTAATCCACTTCTGGGTATGTAACTGAAACTCAAAATAACTGAAAGCAGGATCTCGAAGAGATATGTATACATTCATGTTCATAGCAGCATTATTCACGACAGCTCAAACATGGAAGCAACCGAAGTGTCCATCAACAAATGAACAGAGAAGCCAAATGTGATATACACTTACAATGGGATATTGTCCATCTTAAAAAGGACAAAAATTATGATATATGCAACAACGTGGATGAATCTTAGTAATGCCAGGCTAAGTGAAAAAAAGCCAGTCACAAAAGAATACAATATGACGCCACTTATATGAGGTATCTGGAATGGTCAAAATCATAGAGACAGAAATGGAATGATGGGTACCAGGGGATGAAGGGAAAAGGAAGTTGGAGTTATTGTTGTTTTGTTTTGTTTTGTTGTTTGAGACAGAGTTTCACTCTTGTTGCCCAGGCTGGAGTGCAGTGACACAGTTTCAGCTCACTGCAACCTCTGCTCCCGGGTTCCAGTTATTCTCCTGCCTCAGTCTCCTGAGTAGCTGGGATTACAGGCACCTGCCACCACACCTGGCTAATTGTTCGTATTTTTAGTAGAGACAGGGTTTCATCATGTTGGCCAGGCTGGTCTCGATCTCCTGACCTCAGGTGATCCACCCGCCTCAGCCTCCCGAAGTGCTGGGATTACAGGCATAAGCCACCGCACCGTCCCCTGGAGTTGTTTAATGGGCATGGAAAAAATATTATGTCTATTATGCTACCAATAAAACGTTATTGAAAGAGCTAAGACAATGTGCTAACTGGAAGCATAAATTATTGAGTGCTAAGGGACATAATCCAACTGTGGTCTAAATCAAAAAGCACCACACACACACACAAAAAAACACTTTTAAGATATTCTACAGTGTTTAAAATGCAAATATAGTGATTATAACATTCTAGCAAACTAAATCCTTTTCAGATTCCTTTTTAAGCACAAAAAAAAAAGTGATTATGGAAATACAGACCATGCAATTACTTTCTGTAAAATCCTGTGGATGTGTTAGGTTTAAACCAACACCTTAAAATATGTTCACTGTTCTAAAATACTATTTAAAAGCTACTAATACGAGTAACAATATGATACACTGTTTGAGATAAAAATTGTCTGAAATGGGAATAAACTACCTACCGCTTGTTGTAAAGTCTCTTTCATTTTTTAACTTACCAGTCGAATGCTTCTTAGAAGTAACATTATTCCAACTATGGCCATTCCAGTGCTGATGTTCTACAGAAAGAGATTTAAGGGTTAACCCTCACTAATTATTATTCACAATAATGAAAGCACTAATTAGAAAGTGGAAAAAAAGAGGAATGTGCTCTCTATATCTAATTGTACAAACAATGTATGTCCTTCAAATAAAGGCCCACTTCTTCAAAAACCGTCCACTCATTCATTAATCTTTCCTTCTTTTAACTTTTATAGTACTCAAATTCTTTCCCAAACTGGCACACAGAGAAATTTATATATATATAAACATATACACACACATATACACACCCACCCATCCCGATACACACATACATATATGTATATAGTATTGGATTGTTCTCTACTGATCATATTATTTAACTATCAGTACCATGAATAGATTAGCTGGTCTAGTACTTCCTATACAGTACCCATAGTAATTAGTATAACCTTGCATCCATGGTAGGAATTTAAGTATTTGGTAGAAAATGTTATCACTAAAACCTTAAAATACAGTACCTTGGCAGATGTGGGTAAATGGCTGGGGAATACTCAGTGATGTTTTTAAAGTGTTTCATTTAAACTAGGGTAGGCCTAAAGAAGTTAATGAAAAATTAAGAATCCTGCAACTCTCTCAAAAACAGAGATAATCTAACACACTTTCCTTCAATCAATACAATTAGGTATATAAGAAATGAGATTGGCCGGGCGCGGTAGCTCAAGCCTGTAATCCCAGCACTTTGGGAGGCCGAGGCGGGCGGATCACGAGGTCAGGAGATCGAGACTATCCTGGCTAACCCGGTGAAACCCCGTCTCTACTAAAAAATACAAAAAACTAGCCGGGCGAGGTGGTGGGCGCCTGTAGTCCCAGCTATTCGCGAGGCTGAGGCAGGAGAATGGCGTAAACCCGGGAGGCGGAGCTTGCAGTGAGCTGAGATCCGGCCACTGCACTCCAGCCTGGGCGACAGAGCAAGACTCCATCTCAAAAAAAAAAAAAGAAAGAAAAGAAAGAAATGAGATTGAGGCGAGGTGCGGTACCTCACACCTGCAGTCCCAGCACTTGGGGAGGCTGAGGCTGGTGGATCACTTGAGGCCAGGAGTTTGAGACCAGCCTGGCCAACATGGTGAATCCTCATCTCTACTAAAAATTAAAAAAACTAGCCGGATGTGGTAGCACACATCTGTAATTCCAGCCACTCAGGAGGCTAAGGCACGAGAATTGCTAGAACCCAGGAGGTGGAGGTTGCAGTGAGCCGAGATTGTGCCACTGCACTCCAGCCTGGGCAACAGAGCCAGACTCTGTCTCAAAATAAAAAAGAGGCTGGGCGCGGTGGCTCATGCTTGTAATCCCAGCATTTTGGGAGGCCAAGGCGGGCGGATCACCTGAGGTCAGGAGTTCGAGACCAGCCTGGCCAACATGGCGAAACCCCATCTCTACTAAAAATTAAAAAATTAGCCGGGCATGGTGGCAGGCACCTGTAATCCCAGCTACTCGGGAGGCTGAGGCAGGAGAATCGCTTGAACCCAGGAGGCAGAGGTTGCAGTGAGCCAAGATCACACCATTGCACTCCAGCCTGAGGGACAAGTGTGAGACTTCATCTAAAAAAAAAAAGAAAAAGAAAAAAAAAGAGATTGAAAAAATGCACAAAGGTACATACGCTGGGTTCTATGACCGGATTATTTGTAATATTATAACCATGTTCTAATTTAAACAACTTCCTCCCATAATCCTTCTGAAGTCATTTTTTAATTTGAAATAACCCATGCATCTATTGCTGCTTAACTGGAAGAAATGAGTTTTCACCAATTAACACATATATTATTTACCATTCGATGATGCCACAAATATTTATCTAGCACTTACTAAGTGACAGGCATTACTCTAAGAACTAGGGCTACAATGGTGAGTGAAAACAGGCATGGCTTTGGACTTTGTGCTGCTTGGCTGCAGAGCATTTGCAAAGTTATCTTACTCAACTTTTCAGTATTATTTTTTAAAGGTAATGATTCCTTCTGAAAACATTTTCTTCACTTGGCTTCTAGAACACCAGGCTGTCCTGACTTTCTTATGACCTCACTGTCTGCTTCCTCTTGGTCTTTGCTGACTTTCTCTTTACTCCCCAGATTCTCAATGTTATAATCCCCCAAATTCTAGGGCTTCTTCAGTAGCTTTTCTCACTTGCTCTGAGATGTTACTCAAGTCCACAGCTTTAAATGCTACTTAAGGTTTATGCAGGTCATTCCCAGTGTTCTATGTCAGGTTCTGATCTCCCTTCAACACCAGACTCCATATCCAGTTGCCAAGAACAGCATCTACAATTCTGCTTAGAAGTCTAATAACCATCTTCAAGTTTGCACATCTCCATGTACATGTCCAAAAAGTTATCTAGATTTTCCCCAACAAATCATTTACTCCAACTCCTTCTCCTTATCAGCAACTATTACCAGCCTCCTTAGACCTCTTTCTTTGTACCTCACACCCAAACAATTCATATCACCACAATTCTGTGTCTTAGCCACAACCCTCTCTCGCCTGGTGGCCAAAATGTCCCCCTCTTGCTTCAACTCCAGAGGCTTAGTGCTTCAGGAAAAAAAAAAAAAAAGGCAGGGCACCAGTGGCTGATGCCTATAATCCCAGTGCTTTGGGAGGCTGAGGCGGGCAGATCCCTTGAGGCCAGGAGTTCAAGGCCAGCCTGGACAACACAGGGAGACCTTGTCTCTACAAACAAAAAACAAATTAGCCTGGTGTGGTGACAAGTGCCTTGTAGCCCCAGTTACTCGCGAGCCTGAGGTGGGAGGATTGCTTAAGCACAGGGAGTAGAGGCTGCAATGAGACATAATGGTGCCACTGCACTCCAGGCGTGACAAGAGTGAGACTCTGTCTCAAAAAAAAGAAATCTATTCGGGAGGCTGAGGTGGGAGATCACTTGAGGCCAGGAGTTGGAGGCCACCCGGGCAACATACCAAGATTCCCAGTCTCTAATTCTAAAAGAAAGTAGTCGATGGGGGTAGCGCACGCCTATGGTTCCAGCTACTTGGGAGGCTGAAGTGGGAGGATTTTTTCAGCCCAGGAGGTGGAGCGGCAGCAGTGAGCTATGATTGTGCCACTGCACTCCAGCTTGGGCCAGAGAGGAATATCCCGTCCCTAAAAAAATAAAATTAAAAATAAATAAAAATTAGAAATGCTCTCTCCAAAGGCGTACAGGACTTCCCTGCTCTTCCTCGGTCTCCTCTCTGGGCTCTCCCCAAACGCTCTAATGGAACAAGTGGCATCCCGGAGCTGGGCTGCGTCTCACCCTTTGAGGTGCCCGCCCCCCACAGCCCAGCAAGGATCCTGCACAGTCCTTGCAATAATGAGGCCGAACTGGCCCCCTGGCCCGCCCCCGGCCCTCTGCAGCCCTGCACGCACGACACTCGCGATGTCGGCCTCTCGAGCTCGCTCCCCCGCAGTTTTCTGTCGCTCCCCGGCCCCGGCGGGATCCACGCCTGAGGCCTCACGTTCTTCTCAGGGTCGCTCGGTGCCGCCCCGCGCCCACCGCCCGCCCAGACCGCGTGGCTGCAGTACCCGGACTAGGCGCAGGTGGTCGTCTGCCCACTGCGAGATCCGAGCCACAACGTTGGGCTCCATTCCGTCCCTGTCGGGAGACTGCGAGCCTGAGGCCGCGGGCTGCCCCGCCATGTTCCCGGCCTCCTGCGAGCCGGCCCTGCGCTCCTCCGGCTGGCGGCAGGGGGCGCCGCGCACCTCGGGAAGGCGGCGGGGTCCCCTTCCCCGCCGACCGGGGTGGCCCCGCGACCTGCAGTCGCCAGTGGGCGGGCCCCAGATATCAGATGTCTTAACAGTGCCTCAACCGCTTTTATGCAGGGTGATTCCACGATGCAGGCGATCTCTGAACCGCACTGCAGGGGTTGAAGCATTCCCGACCAAGCTAGTAGTGTGATTTTCAATTGGTGACTTTAATTCACCCTGCTGCAGTGTGGTTTCCGCAGGTGCCACACAAGGAAGGAAATTGAAGTAATTCATTCCTTCCACCTGCTCCCAAACAAAAACATGCATTATTTTTAACCAAATACGGCCTGTCCTTGAAACCTATGCATATTTCTTATATTCGAATTGTGCTTTAAAGTTTTAAGAGCTGCTCTGAAAGCCTAATATCACATGCTGTAAATGTTTGAGCTGTTAGAAAACAATAGTAATACATTTTAAATAAAAAAAAATAGAAACGGAGCAGTGCAAATAATATGGTAACATTCGTGTAATAAAAATACATATTGAGGCCGGGTGTGGTGGCTTATGCCTGTAATACCAACACTGTGGGAGGCCGAAGCGGGCGAATTACTTGAGGTCAGGGGTTCGAGACCAGCCTGGCCAACATGGCGAAATTCCGTCTGTACTAAAAACACAAAAATTAGCCGAACGTGGTGGTACTCGCCTATAATCCCAGCTACTCAAGAGGCTGAGGCAAGAGAATCGCCTGAACCTGGGAAGCGGAGGTTGCAGTGAGCCAAGATTATGCCACTACACTCCAGCCTGGGTAACAGAGCGAGACTCCATATTAAATAAATAAATAAATACTAAATACTATACAAGAAACTAGTAACAGTGACTACCCCTGGGAAAGGGATTGCAGGTAGGAAAGGGCAAGAAGTTTCACAGTCTGCCAACTCTAATAAACATTTTTCAGTGATAGAAATGTCCTGTAGCTTTCTGTGGCTATTGCCTTCGTCAAATGTGGCTACTGAAATCAAGGAACTGAATTTTTAACTTTATTAATTTTCATTAATTTAGTCACATACGGCTAGTGGCTACCGTATCGGAGAGTGCAATTATACTATTGGAATTTTTTTTCTTTATGCAAATATTACCTTTAAAAGTCAAAACAGACTATATTGTATTCCTAACAATACATATTGTGAGTGGTGGCTTCAAGGAGTGTATTGTCTCCGTGTTATAGCCAATAGAAAGTAAATAACAACCAAGACTGGTGGCTCACGCCTGTAATCCCAACACTTTGGGAGGCCAAGGAGGATGAATCATGAGATCAGGAGATCGAGACCATCCTGGCTAACACGGTGAAACCCTATCTCTACTAAAAATACAAAAAATTATCCAGGCGTGGTGGCACGCGCTTGTAGTCCCAGCTACTCAGGAGGGTGAGGCAGGAGAATCGCTTGAACCCGGGAGGCAGAGGTTGCAGTGAACTGAGATCGCACCACTGCACTCCAGCCTGGACAACGGAGCAAGACTCTGTCAAAAAAAGAAAGAAGAAAGAAAAAAGGAAAGGAAAGTAAGAAAATAAATAACAATCATTGACACTTGGGTCTTGCTTGTTATGTGCTAGGTATTGTTCTAGGTGCTTTTCAGACATTAACTCCCTTCATCCTCCCAGCAACCTTATGAGGTAGGCACTATTATTAATCCCACTTTTACAGAGGAAGTATGCACAGAATGATTAAGGCAGTAGCTAAGGTCACCTAGCCAAGAAGTGACGAACTGGGATATTCTGCAGGCATTCAACTCAGCCATTTGGCTCACTCTGTGCAGTCAACTACAACACTGTGTCTTATACAGGCAATTGGCCAAATCACAAAAATACCTATAAATTTCCATCAAGGGGGGAACACAAATGATATTGGGGAAAATCCATCTACAAAGATACACTATTAATCCATAATCACTATTTCAAATAAAAATATCTGTGTGTTAATAGATTTGAAATAAATCTAGTTAATAAAAGGAAAAAATGTGTGGATTTCTTTATGGGCAATCATTTGCCTAACCTTTTGGTTTTCCAATGTCCCCTACCTCTTATCTCCTACCTGCTAGCATTCCACTGTCCTAGTTGAAGACGGATTAGTCCATTCTCCCTACTTTCCATCCCAAAGTCTTTCTGAATATTTCAGATGTCAGCCACCTGGACATCTCTAAGTCCTCTAAATGTCTTTAACTGTCCTTCCATAATGTTTCAGTGTCACCTCACTAAGCATTGATGTGAGAAATGTAGTGCCTGTTCCAGGACTTCTGCAGATTACTCAGAGACTTATGCTCCTGAGTTAGCTCCACCAAGGAACACTGTTCCTTTTCCTGCTGGTAATTTCTGAGAATTCACTGAATAAGATGATTACATGACCTCAACAGAGAGATACACATGAAAAGCCACACTTAGATTCGCTGCCTCATCCCTTAATTTCCTACAATACCATGAACATATCTGTAATAGACTCTTACTGAACGTTTGAAATTAATGAGGTGGAATTATCATTTAAAAAATTGATTGGAGGGCCGGGCACGGTGGCTCACACCTGTAATCCGAGCACTTTGGTAGTCCGAGGCTGGCAGATCACCTGAGGTCGGGAGTTCAAGACCAGCCTGACCAATATGGAGAAACCCCATCTCTACTAAAAAATACAAAAAAAAATTAGCCAAGCGTGGTGGCGCATGCCTGTAATCCCAGCTACTCAGGAGGCTGAGGCAGGATAATTGCTTGAACCCGGGAGGCGGAGGTTGCAGTGAGCTGAGATCGCGCCATTGCATTCCAACCTGGGCAACAAGAGCAAAACTGCGTCTCAAAAAAAAAAAAAAAAAATGGATGCTAATATAAGTGTTCCCAGAGACCAAAGAAAAGAAAAAAGTTGACTATTTCATGAGACTCTCACCCCAGTTTCTAGCCTTGGTTCCCAGTTTCAAAGTCAACCATTCTATTTTTCTTACACGACATACCTCAGGAGCAGATGAGGTCATAATTTCCTTGCTCTTCAAACTATTATCTCTTTTTATCCTCTTCAGGATTTCAGAAGTGATTGGGGCTATGATTTTGTAGTTTCCCATGACTCCCTCTTATTCACTGAAGATTTGACATCTGACTTCAAGACTTTATCTTCATCTCAATTCCTCTCATTATTCTGGTCTCTTAGTTGTTTGACTGTCATGCCCAGTGACCTTCTCTTCCATCCAACTTCGGCCATCCACTTCTATAGTCACACCTTGGAACTTCTCATCACCAGAAATTACCACATCCACAATCACAGTGCTAACACCTCACTCTCTTGAGAAAACTTTCAGTTCTTCTGGCTCACTTGCAAAAATACCCCTTATAAATAATCCTGTGAGTTAATTGAGATGCCAGTCCACTGAACCACCATGATCTATTCATCACCTCCCTCTAGAATTCAGTTGCCATATTACCCAGCTTAGACTCAATAGTTTATCCTTACAATCACTCCCTTGAAAGTATTCTGACCTCCCATCTTCCTCTGCCTCTTTTGCACTTGCCTGGCAAAACCCCAACATGGGATTATACCCAACTTCCACCAGTTGGATTAACATGTGGTGAGATCTTCAGCTTTCTAAAAGAGAAACTGGAAATCTAGATTTTTATATGAAATCTCCCTGTTTTAAAACTAAAATTAAGGGTTGGCACCATACTGCACTAAGTATGGATATGCCTGAGGCAGAAACTACATACTTTTAGTTTATTACCTCTGCTTTAAAGGTACTCCATTGTTCGAGACCAGTCTGACCAACATGATGAAACCCCGTCTCTACTAAAAATACAAAATTATCAGGGTATGGTGGCAAACACCTGTAGTCTCAGCTACTCAGGAAGCTGAGGAAGGAGAATCACTTGAACCCGGGAGGCAGAGGTTGCAGTGAGCCAAGATGTGCCATTGCACTCCAGCCTGGGCAGCAACAGCGAGACTCTGTCTCAAAAAAAAAAAAAAAAAAAAAAGCCAGGGCGGTAACCCATTGTTCTTCAAGTAAAATCAAAACTCCTCAGGTTCACACGCAAGGCCCTGCATAATCTAGACCCTGCCTGTCTCTCCAACTCATCTTTCCTACTCCCTACTTCATTCATTATGCCTCAAACATACGGACCTTTTCTCTGTTCTTCACAATGCTAGATTCACCCTTGTCTGAAAGCCTTTATACTCACTGCTCCCTCATCCTAAAATACCCTGATCCTTCTGCCATTACATTTCCCCACAGCCTCTCACCACCACCACCATCACCAAGTTGCCTCATTATCCTTCAGATCTCATTTTAAACATCATATCCACAAAAGGTGTTTTCTAGCACTCTCTCAAGTAAGTCTGCACCATCCATGACACAAATTTATAATTTTAGGATTGATATGCCTTTTTTCCCTCTTTCTCACCCACTAGTCTATAGAACAGGGACTGTGTCCTTTTTACTATGTCTCTGTGTCTATGACTGAATACCTACTGTTGAGCATAGTTCCTGACACATAGGAGAGTCTAATTAAGTATTAGCCAAATGAAAGAGATACTTTTCAATTATCTAAACAGCAAAATGTCTACCATCCTCCCTTCTCTTCTAGGATAAGTTCATTTTTGTCCTCATCCTCTTTCATTCCATTCCCTTCCATTCTCTACAGCCATTAGGGAGAGTGGAGGTAGTAATTTGAATCCACACTAAGAATTAAAGAGTACCAGTAAAGGTAACTAAACAAATAAATATAAAATACAGTATAAATGTTTTTGTTTGTAGTTCTTCCTTCTCCTATATGATCTAAAGGGCAACTAGAATAAAACCATAATCATAAAACTGTGTAGATGGGCTTATAATAAAGATATAATTTGAATGGCAATAATAGCTCAAAGGATTGGGGGAGGGAACAGCTATATTGGAGCAAAGTTTTTGTATCTATTAAAATTAAGTTGATATTAATCTGAACTAGACTGTTTTAAGATATTAATTGCAATCATTACAGTAACCACTAAGAAAATAACTCTCTGTAATTACTAGAGTAACCACTAAGGAAATAACTCACAAAATTGTCATCACTAGAGCAACCACTAAGAAAACAACTCACAAAACCACTAAGAAAAGGAAAAGAAGGCCGGGTGCAGTGGCTCATGCCTGTAATCCCAGCACTTTGGGATGCAGGTGGATCATGAGGTCAGGAGTTCAAGACCAGCCTGGCCAAGATGGTGAAACCCCATCTCTACTAAAAATACAAAAATTAGCCAGGCCTGGTGGTGGGCGCCTGTAATCCCAGCTACTCGGGAGGATGAGGCAGAAAATTGCTTGACCCTGGGAGGCAGAGGTTGAAGTGAGCTGAGATCACGCCACTGCACTCCAGCCTGGGCGACAGAGTGAGACTCCATCTCAAAAAAAAAAAAAAAAAAAAGGAAAAGAAATAAAAAGGTAATTCATTTGGCCCATTAGAAAATATCTTTTAACACAAAGGAAGGCAATAAGCCACAAACGCTGTCCACCCTCGTCAGGGAGCAAAAGTTTATGATTCCTACGAATACTATCATTAACCTATCTTCAACAACTCTAATTTTGCCTCGCTGGGTATTTCTTATTCTCTTTTCTCTACTAACACATACATGGTATCTCTCCCATACAACCTTCTAAAACACTATTGTAAAAATTGATCATATGGATTGGAATAACTCCTGTCATATTCAACTAAATCAGAATCAAGAGACCAGGGGTAAAAAGCCCCAAGGCACAAAGCAGTTCCTCTAGGAACAGTCTGGCAGCCTCTCCTCAGCTTCTGAAACAGGATGTTATAACCTTAAGACTAGTTTTACCTAATAGCTGCCAAAACAACCTGAGACTAAGTAATTTGCAGTTTTTGCCATTACTTTCAATGGCAATTACTTTTACCTACCGCCCTCACTCAACCATCAGAGCTTGCCAGCTCCCAAAGACTTCGCCAGCACCAATTAACTCTTTCAAAACATTTTATGTTACATTTCTCTTTCCCAATAAAACCTCAACATTTTCCTTTTTTTTTTTTTTTTTTTTTTGACATTCTGTCTTTTTTTGAGACGGAGTCTCTCGCCTCTGTCACCCAGGTTGAGTGCAGTGGCCGGATCTCAGCTCACTGCAAGCCCGGGCCTCCGGTTTACGCCCATTCTTCCTGCCTCAGCTCCCAAGTAGCTGGGACTACAGGCGCCCGCCACCTCGCGACGGCTAGTTTTTGTATTTTTAGTAGAGACGGGTTTCACTGGGTTAGCCAGGATGGTCTCGATCTCCTGACCTTGTGGGATCTGCCCTGCCCCAGCCTCCCAAAGTGCTGGGATTACAGGCTTGAGCTACTCACGCCCAGCCCAGTCTGGTCTGTTTTATGCCCCAAATTGCAATTCTATTTTTATCTATTCCCAAATGAAAACTTTTGCTTAGAGATTCATTTTGATATTTTATTTTATGTTGACACTATGATTGGTCTAGTCATTGTCATCCCTATCAAGCAAAATTATCATGCCAGACCACCTACTGGCTGCTAGCTGATCTGTAAACTGGCTATCATCTGTCAGGGGAAATTCCTCCAGCAATAATCAGCTTGGATCACTATGACAGTATAAGTGGCCAAGAACATGGCCACTTAATCTTTTTTTTTTTTCCAGATAGAGTTTCCCTCTTGTTACAAGCGGGAGTGCAATGGCACGATCCCAGCTCACTGCATCCTCCACCTCCTGGGTTCAAGCGATTCTCCTGCCTCAGCCTCCTGAGTAGCTAAGATTATAGGCGCACACCACCACGCCTGGCTACTTTTTTGTATTTTTAGTGGAAACAGGGTTTCACCATGTTAACCAGTTAGCCAGGCTGGTCTTGAGCTCCTGACCTCAGATGATCTGACTGCCTTGGCCTCCCAAAGTGTTGGGATTACAGGTATGAGCCACCACGCCCAGCCAGCCACTTAATCTTAAGAAAAAGTTAAGAGGTGCTTTGCTCAGCCTGGGGCTCTCAGCATGTCATTTGTCCTCAGAAGTGAATGTGACACATATATAGAAGATACAACCTCCTCTCCAAGGCATTCTAGACAAAATTAATTGGTCTTCTTAGTTCTCTCATTGCCCTTTCTTTGCTCAGCAAATTATGAACCTCTAAAGGGCGAAGATATGTGAAGAAATTTCTGTGCTTTATACAAGGTGCACTTTACAGAAAAGATAGTCAATAAATGTGTTGAATCAAAGTAAGATACAAAGACTATAAGACATTCGCCAACATAATAAGGACAATGTATAGGCATATTTCTGTAATGTAACTTGTAATCTTTGTTATCATAAAATTCAGAGTTAGATATTCTTACAGCATTTGTCCTATTTAGATCCATTCTCTGCCATGCTACTCTATCATGTAACGAACCTAATTTGGAAAACTGAAATGTTTGCCCCCTGGGTTTTTCCCTTCAGAATTTAGCACTTATTAAGTTTACATGCAGTTTACTTTCACAGCAATAATCTGGCAATTAAATCTGTGTAAGGAATGGTATTTCTAACAGATCGTTGCAAATTATATACAGACAACGTTTGAAATGTATTAACTTATATCCCTTATTTTAGCCTATATAATAGGACAATATTTATTCCAGTTGAGCTCTCATTGAACATGAATAGACATTTGCTTTGTTTATTTCAAATAACAGAAGCAGTACTACCAGTGTTAATGCATGGGGTAGAAGTAAGAGAGAAAGAAACTTCACAAAATTCTCATACTAGGAACTTTAGCACAGCAGGGATTCAGTTATGGGGAAATGGCCCCAAAGAAACTCTAGGAATCACAGCATCAGGGATTTGTGACCCTTTATGCTAATATTTCACTACCCACATGACTTTGCTTTTCTCTTCCTCCATTTAGACTTTCCTTCTTTTCTTCCTACTGTGAAATTGACTTCCTTACCTTCTTCTCTATCACCAGAGTGACCTTCGTGGCCTAATTACCTCTTAAAGGTTCCACCTTTTAATTCTGTTACAACAGCAACTAAATTTTAATGTGAGTTTTGGTGGGGACATTCAAACCATAGCACATAGAATGTTGACCATCTTTTCATATACTTATGCCATCTATCTTCTTTGGTAAAGGACCTGTTCAGGTCTTTTGCCCATTTTTAATCAGGTTGTTCTTTTTTTATAGTTTTGAGATTTAAGCATTCTTGGTATATTTTGGATAGCAGTTCTTTATAAGATTTTACAAATATTTTCTTCTGGTCTGTGTCTCATTCCTTTGAAAATGTCTTTCACAGGGCATTTTTTTTTATGAGGTCTCACTCTGTCACCTAGGCTGGAGGGCAGTGGCACAACCATGACTCACTGCAACCTTGAATGTATGGGCTCAAGAGATCCTCCTGTCTCAGCCTTCTGAGTAGCTAGGACTACAGGCTCACAATACCACACCGAGCTAATGTTTTATTTATTTTTTTTTGGTAGAAATGGGGTCTGCTATGTTGCCCAGGTTAGTCTCAAACTCCCTGGCTTCAAGCAATCCTCCTGCTTTGACCTCCCAAAGTACTGGAATTAAAGGTATGAGCCACTGCTTTCAGCCAGAAGTTTTAATTTGAGTGCAGTACAGCTTATCTCCTATGGTCTGCATGGCCTCCCAAATTCATGTATTGAAACAATCCCCATTGTGGTATTAAGTGGGAACTTTGGGGAAAGGCATTAAGAGATAAATCCTGTTGGGTGGCACCCTTGTTGATGCCTTATAAATCAGTTAGAGGGAATTACTTGAGGATGTTTTTGCCCTTCCACCTTTCACCATGTGAGGACACAACATTTATACCTTTCTGCCATGTGAAGATGCAGCAAGAAGGCTCTCACCAGATACTGAATACCAATGTCCTGATTTTGGATTTTCCAGCCTTCAGAACTGTAAGAAACAATTTTTTTTTTTTTTTTTTTTTTTTTTTTTGAGACGGAGTCTGGCTCTGTCTCCCAGGCTGGAGCTCAGTAGTGCAATCTCGTCTCACTGCAACCTCCATCTCCCAGGTTCAAGCAATTCTCCTGCCTCAGCCTCCCAAGTAGCTGGGACTACAGGTGTGCACCACCACAGCCAGCTAATTTTTTTTTTTTAGACAGAATTTTACTCTTGTCACCCAGACTGGAGTGCAAAGGCATGATCTCAGCTCACTGCAACCTCCACCTCCCGGGTTCAAGCGATTCTCCTGCCTCAGCCTCCCAGGTAACTGGGATTACAGGCACATGCCACCACTCCCAGCTAATGTTTTTGTATTTAGTAGAGACGGGGTTTCACCATGTTGATCAGGCTAGTCTCAAACTCCTAACCTCAGGTGATCCACCTACTTTGGTCTCCCAAAGTGCTAGGATTATAGGTGTGAGCAACCATGCCCTGCCTAATTTTTGTATGTTTAGTAGAGATGAGGTTTCTCCATGTTGGTCAGGCTGGTCTCGAACTTCTGGCCTCAAGTGATCCACTTGCCTCAGTGTCCCAAAGTGCTGGGATTACAGGCATGAGCCACCATGCCTGGCCGGATAAACAAATATTTATTGCTTATAAATTACCCAGTCTGTGGTATTTTGTTATAGCAGCACAAAAACAATAAGACATTAACAGTTATTCCTTTCATGGATTGTATTCTGTGTTATATCTAGAGTCATCACCAGGCTGGGCATGGTGGCTCATGCCTGTAATCCCAGCACTTTGGAAGGTCGAGGTGGGTGGGTCACTTGAGGTCAGGAGTTTGAGACCAGCCTGGCCAACATGGCAAAACCCTCTCTCTACTAAAAATACAAAAATTAGTGGGGTGTGGTGGGATGCACCTGTTATCCCAGTTACTCAGGAGGGTGAGGCAGGAAGATCGTTTGAACCCCAGAGGCAAAGGTTGCAGTGAGCCGAGATTGCACCACTGTACTCCAACCTGGGTGACAGAGTAAGAGTCTGTCTCAACAAAAATAAAAGAGCCATCACCAAACCCAAGGTCATCTAAATCTTCTCCTATGTTATCTTCTAGGAGTTTTATAACTTTGCATTTGACATTTAGGCCTATGATCCATTTTGAGTTAGTTTTTGTGAAGGGTATAAGAACTATGCCTAGAATTAATTTTATTATAGATGGAAGTCTAGACATTCCAGCAACTTTTGTTTAAAAGACTATTTTTATCTCCATTAGATTGTCTTTCTTCCTTTGTCAAAGATCAATTGACTAGGCCAGGCATGGTGGCTCATGCCCGTAATCCCAGCACTTTGAGAGGCCAAGGTGAGTGGATCACTTGAGGCCAGGAGTTCAAGACGAGCCTGGCCAACATGGTGAAACCCCATCTCCACTAAAAACACAAAAATTAGCTGGCTCTGGTGGCCTATGCCTGTTAGACCAGCTACTCAGGAAGTCTGAAGCACAAGAATTGCTTGAACCTAGGAGGCAGTGAGCCAAGATTGTGCCACTGCACTCCAGCCTGGGCAACAGAGCGAGACTCTGTCTCAAAAAAAAAAAAAAAAGAAAAAAATTAATTGACTATATGTAAGTCTATTTCTTGGTCCTCTATTCTGTTCACTTGATCCTATTTGTCTATTCTTTTCTCAATACTAACCTGTATTGATTAGTTAGATTTATAGCAAGTCTTGAAGTCAGACAGCATCTGTCCTCTGAATGTGTTCTTCTTCTTCAATGTTACATGGCTATTCTTATAAACTTTAGAATCAGTTTGTTGCTATCTACAAAATAAGTTGCTGGGATTTTGACTGAGATCGCATTGAATCTATAGATCACATTGGGAAGAACTGACATCTTGACAATACTGAGTTTTTCTATCCATGAACATGGAATATCTTTCCATTTATCTAGTCCACTTGGATTTCTTTCATCAGAGTTTTGTAGTTTTCCTCATCTAGATCTTATATATATTTTGCTAGATTTATACCTAAGTATTTCATTTTTACAGGTTGATAATACAAATGGTTTTGTTTTTATTGTGAATTCTACTTGTTCATTGCTGGTATATAGGAAAGTGATTACCTTTTGTGTGTTAACCTTGTACCTGCAACTTTACTGTAACTGCTTATGAGTTCCAAGAGGTTTTTTAGTGGGTTGCCTCTTTTGTTTTGTTTTGGTTTTGGTTTTTGCCAATTCTTTTGCACCCTCTCTCATTTTGAAATTGTGATAAACTTCTCTTAGTACAGAAGTGAATTTAAGGAGGATCCCAGTAGAGTAAGGAATGGACTGCAGCTGACTCTATTCATGCTCCACCCATTACGTCTCTGACCTTTCAGCATGCATCAACTGAATCCAAATACCAATATTTGCATATATGTGCCTAAGTGTTACCTCCACCATAAACTTTTGAAAACTGCAACTCACATGTGTAGAAGGCCAGATGTGCCAAGGAAGTAACATCCACTGAAAGTAGCCCTCAAATGCTGATGTTAGAAAGTTGGTTTGGGGTGAAATAATAATTATAAGGTATGTACTTTTTACCATATCCCAGTGGAATTTCTCTTTGACAGCTCACTGTGGCAACGGGCTTAGTAGTACACACTTTATTGGCTACCATCCTGTCTTTGAACTGCCTCTCCACTTCCCTACCAGCCTGCCTTGCTCTTGTTTGTCTCAGGGTCTGCTTTTGGGAAAACCCAAACAAGACAACAAAAACAACACAAGGATACTGTTGGAGGATACCGTGAACTCATCACTTTGAAAATAGGAAATAAGAATCTAGCATTTATCTTACCTTTCTTGTGCAAATTATATCACAGAGTAACCACACAGAAGAGGAAATACTTCTTTTTATAGAAGTATTTGAGTTCATTAGAAATGAATAATAGTATTAGAATAACACCATTGTAATTCCTCAAGAATTAATAGATGTGGGTAATGAGCACTTGCAGCTACTAGTGTATCAAAATTAAGGAGAATCAGACATTTTATGTCTCCTGATCTAAGAACACACCACTACCTAAAAAAAAGTCAGGCTAGGTCAAGTCTCCAAACCAGTGCTACAGAAAGTGTGAACTCCAGGCCAGCACCTCATCAGCATCACTTGGAAATTTGTTAAAAGTGTAAAGTCTTGACCAGGTGCAGTCACGCCTGTAATCCCAGCACTTTGGGAGGCTGAGGGTGGATCATGAGGTCAGGAGTTCAAGACCAGTCTGGCCAACATAGTGAAACCCCCGTCTCTACTAAAAATATAAAAAATTAGCTGGGCGTGGTGCAGGCACCTGTAATCCCAGCTACTCATGAGGCTGAGGCATGAGAATCGCTTGAACCCAGGAGGCAGAGGTTGCAGCGAGCCGAGATTGTGCCACTGCACACCAGCCCCTGCGACAGTGCGAGACTCCACACACACACACAAAAAAGTCAAGTCTTAGGCCTAGCTCAGATGTACTAAATCAGAATCTTTTGAGTGGGACTCAGGAATCAGCGGTTTTAAAGCTCTGCAGGTGATTCTTATGCACATTAGTGTCTGAAAAGTATTGCGTTATATTCTATCAATTTAGAGAAAACTCAGAGAACAGAGAAACACATAAAATACACCGTGGTGATACAATCAGAAAATGGTCTGACTCTATTTCTTTTTTTCCTTTTTCTTTCTTTCTTTCTTTCTTCCTTTCTTCCTTTCTTCCTTTCTTTCTTTCTTTCTTTCTTTCTTTCTTTCTTTCTTTTTTTTTTTTTTAGCGATTGAGTTTCACTTTGTCACCCAGGCTGCCAGGCTAAAGTGCCGTGGTGCAATCATAGCTCACTGTCACCTTGAACTCTTGAGCTCAAAGGATCCTCCTGCTTCAGCCTTCTGAGTAGCTGGTACTACAGGGGCTTGCCACCACACCTAGCAATTTAAAAACATTCTTTTTCATAGAGAAAGGATCTCGCCATCTTGCCCAGGCTAGTGTTGAACTGCTGTGCTCAAGTGATCTCCCCACCATGGCTTTGCAATGTGTTGAGATTATAGGTGTGAGCCACCATGCCCAGACTCTATTTCTTTAAGAGATAAATTGTGCAGGGCGCGGTAGCTCACACCTGTAATCCTAGCACTTTGGGAGGCCGAGGCGGGCTGATCACGAGGTCTAGAGATCGAGACCATCCTGGCTAACATAGTGAAACCCTATCTCTACTAAAAATACAAAAAATTAGCCAGGCATGGTGGGGGGCGCCTGTAGTCCCAGCTACTCGGGAGGCTGAAGCAGGAGAATGGCGTGAACCCAGGAGGGGGAGGTTGCAGTGAGCCGAGATCGCACCACTGCACTCCAGCCTGGGCGACAGAGTGAGTGAGACTCCATCTCAAAAAAAAAAAAAAAAAAAAGAGATAAATTGCAAGAAAAATAAAAGATAATGGGAGTATCTATAGATTATAAGACTTAGCACCAACCAAAACATATATGAATCATGATTCAAACAATGTGTTAATATATATGCATAAATCATGAGGAGACATCCAACAAACCAAATTGAGAGACATTTTTCAGGTTTCAAGAGCATCAAATACCAAGAATGACTGGGAAATTCCAAGATTAAGGAAAACTAAAGAAACACAAAAACTAAATATAATTTGTAATCTTAGATTCGATTCTCTGCTTAGCAAGAATCTAATTGGGTCTATCATCAAAATGTGAATGTGGTTCGTAAATTAAATGATAAAAATGTGTGAATATGAATTTCCTAAGTCTGGGGGTTGTACTGTGGTTACATAGGACAGTGTTCTTGTTTTTTGAAAATGCACAGAGTATTAAGGGATAATTAAGAGATTACAGGAGCCTCATTGGTACAATGTATTCTAAATAATTGTGAAAAATAGTCTGAAAAACTTATGTGTTTATAGGTGTGGCTGGATAGATAAAGACAAAAAGAGGATGATAAGGAATATGGGGTAAAATACAAAAATTAGGATATCTACATGTGGTCTTGATAGTATTTTTGCCATTTTACTATGTTTCTAAATTTTTGTTTGTTTGTTTGGAAACAGGGTCTGGCTCTGTCGGTCAGGCTGGAGTGCAGTGGTGCCATCACAGCTCACTGCAGTCGACCTCTTGGGCTCAAGTGATCCTCCTGCCTCCATTTCTCCAGTAGCTAGGACTACAGGGGTGTGCCACCATACCCAGCTAATTTTTTAATAGTTTGCACAGACAATGTCCTGCCATGTTGCTCAGGCTGGTCTCAAATTCCTGGGGTCAAGGAATCTTCCCACATCGGCCTCCCAAAATGCTGGCATTATAGGCGTGAGCCATGGCACCTAGCCTCCACATATTTTTAATGGAAAACAATATGGAAAGGGAAGGTGGTTGGAGATATACTTGTTATTGAAGCTGAGTAATGGGTTATATAATATAGATTTTAAGTCAGGGTTGGCCTTTGCTCTTTCTTTGCCCCTGGTAATCTCTAAACCCTCAGCATATCCTGCCTGATAAGAATGTCCTTTATCTTGGGAATTTGGATCACACAAACTCATTTACAGTGGCGACTTTGAGTCTTGCGGTATCAGTTTGACCTCCAGAGGAGCTGGAGACTGAGGTCAACTGTATGGTCAGTCAAGCATGATGTCCCAATAAAAACTGTGAACACCAAGGCTTGGGGGAGCTTTCCTGGTTGGCACTGCTCCATGTTTCTTTTCACACATCATTGCTGGGAGGGGTCAATGTTGTCCAAGACTCTACAGGGAGAGGACAACTGGAATCTCCACCTTTAGAACCCTTCTGGCCTCTGCCCTATGCATAGATCAAGTCTCCAAATCAGTGCTAGATCCTTTGCAGATTTTACTCTGTATCCTTTCCCTGTAACCCACCATTATCATGAGTATAACAGCTTTAAGTGAGTTCTGAGTCATTTTAACAAATTACCACACCTGAGGGTGGTCTTAGGCTCTCCTGAACTCTGCAGTTTGTGTCAGAAGTATTGGCGGTCTTGTGGACTGCTCTGTTTAACTCTGCATGGGTTCATTGTTACCCTGTCTACCTTTATATGTTCAAAGTTTTCCATAATAAAGTGTTAACAGGCCAGGCGTGGTGGCTCGCACCTGTAATCCCAGCACTTTGGGAGGCGGAGGCAGGCAGATCACCTTAGGTCAGGAGTTCAAGACCAGCCTGGCCAACATGGTGAAACCCCCTTCACTAAAAATACAAAAATTAGCTGGGTGTGGTGGCAGGTGCTTGTAATCCCTGCTACTCGGCAGGCTGAGGCAGGAGAATCACTTGAACCTGGGAGGTGGAGGTTGCAGTGAGCCGAGATCATGCCCAGCCTGGGAGACGAATGAAACACCGTCTCAAAAAACAAAAAAGTGTTAACAAATAATTTTTTAAAATGTTCCTTATCCTATAGAAGTCAATTCAAAACGCAGTATTGTAGCTCAGTGGTATTCTTACTGATATGAATGAGATTGGTGTATTAGACTCACTTGAGAAGTTTAATTTTGTTCTCCAAAATTACACATCCAAATAATGTGCATATGTGTGTGGATGCACACAAGCATACATATGTGTTAAGGGCATCAAATACAAAGAATGTCTTGGAAACTGTTCTAGAGAGAAGTAAGTTATATGAAATAACTTTTATACCCTGTTATGTTTTCTTGAGTGGTAAACAGACAGTGAAACAGCTAGTCCTTCAAGGATTACACATAATTAGGTAGTATGCTTTCAGGAGTGAATGTCTTATCTTGTCTCGTCACCACCGAAGTACCTTTGAGATCAATCATTCTAGAATCTCTTGCTCCCACACTCCCAGCCTCAAGTGATCCACCCGCCTTGGCCTCCCAAAGTGCTGGGATTACAGGCATGAGCCATCTCGCCCAGCCCCCTTGTGCCATATCTAGAGGGTCAAGTACCATGGCTAAATCTTTCTAACACTAAGACTTCCCTCGTGGAATTTTTTTTTTTTTTTTAATATGGAGTTTCACTTTTGTTGCCCAGGCTGGAGTGCAATGGCGTGATCTTGGCTCACTGCAATCTCCACTTCCTGGGTTCAAGCGATTCTCCTGCCTCAGCTTCCTGAATAGCTGGGATTATAGGCATGCGCCACCACTCCCAGCTAATTTTTTTTGTATTTTTAGTAGAGATGGGGTTTCTCCATGTTGGTCAGGTTGATCTCGAACTCCTGACCTCAGGTGATCTTCCTGCCTGGCCTCCCAAAGTGTGGGGATTACAGGCGTGAGCCACTGTGCCCGGCCCCCTCTTGGAAATTCTAAGAATTGCTGGAAAAGTCAGAAAACTAGGCTGACTAGTTCTACCTCCAGATCTCCAGATTATACTACCTAAACTCTAAACTCAGGCTTGATTCATTTCCAGTTGATTCCTTCCCAGTTCTCTATATCTCAAGCCTCTTCTGTCTTTTCAGTTGAATCTTATCCTTCAGTTTCTTTTTGACCTTATATTTACTTATATCAAAATACCTACCCAATTTTTTTTTTTTTTTTTTTTAGATGAAGTCTTGCTCTGTCGCCAGGCTGGAGTACAGTGGCACAATCTCAGTTCAAGGCAACCTCTGCCTCCTGGATTCAAGCAATTCTCCTGCTTCAGCCCACTGAGTAGCGGGGATTACAGGCATACACCACCAGGCCGGCTAATTTTTGTATTTTTAGACGGGGTTTCACTACAGCCTCTGACTCCCGACTTCAAGTGATTCTTGTGCCTCAGCCTCCCGAGTAGCTGGGACTACAAGCACACACCACCTCACCCAGCTAATTTATTTCAGTAGAGACAAGGTTTCACCATGTTGCCCAGGCTGGTCTCGAACTCCTGACCTCAGGTAGTCACCTGCCTTGGCCTCCCAAAGTGCTAGGATTACAGGCGTGAGCCACCATGCCCAGCCTATAGTTTAAATAAACAGTTTAAATTGTGGTGCTGTGGATAAGGGAGTGAATAAAAGCCCACCACTAATTTTAGAAGAGGAATGCCCATAGGACACTGTCTTGAATTTGGGGGTAAGTATACAGTGGTTCTCAAATCTGGAGTTCTCTACTTAGTGCATCGGGATGTAGAATATACAATGGACAGAGTGTGTTGAAATGTGTGACTACATCATGATGATTGGTTTTAACATTGAGGGGTAACAATTGTTCTAAAGAAAGGAGTTCATATTTTCTGACTGCATTTTAAAAGAACTCTTTAATACTTGTTGTAAGTCAGAAGAACCGAGAGTATGGAAGAACCATCAGAAGGCACAATTCTAGATGGAAAGGGAATCAGCACCTCAAAAAGTAATATTCACCATGAGGAATATGAGTTTATATAACAAAACTCTTAACTTTCAATCTTATTTCCATCAGGACTGAAGTAATGAGTATACCATTTAATTTTTTTACAGTAATAACTTGTTAAAATTTTTTTAAAGGATACTATTATCTTCATACAGTCTTCTCTAGAATTTTGCACTACAAATTGCCCCTTTCTCTTTTGCATTCCTATTGGCTTTATTTCCTTGGCTCACTACTTTGGTTCATTCAAGAGAATGCTCAAGTTTCAACTTCTTAGAAATAAAATATTTTGAAACAAGTCTCTATTCCTACCCATATTACCATCTTCTAAATACTATCATCTTCTAATTAAAAGGGAAAGCTACTCCACTGACATTTCCTACAGTCACCTACACTCAGAAGCTCGTGCTTCCTAGAGGCAATCTATTGTCCTTATAATTGACCTTTACACTCTCCAGAATCCATTCCTTTTCCTTTTCTAATGCTACCATTCTAGTTTAGTCTCTGTTTACTATAAAGACCTTCAGCCGGGCACGGTGGTTCACGCCTGTAATCCCAGCACTTTGGAAGGCCGAGGCGGGCGGATCACGAGGTCAGGAGATGGAGACCATCCTGGCTAATACGGTGAAACCCCGTCTCTACTAAAAAAAAAAAAAAAAAAAAAAAAAAAAGACCTTCTAACCTTGCCTCCAATTTCATTTTATTAGAAATTGGCAGTAGAAAAACTCATCATTAAAAATCAATCCTTATAAACTGAAAAATTTATAAGCATTTGTAAAAGGCAAAATGTACAAGCTTTTGCATACTTTGGCAATATATAGATGATGACCAATGGACCAATCTCTCAGTGCAAGGCAGTATTTGATTAGCAATTTTTAAAAATTGAGTTAGAACTAGAAAGAAATGATTTTAAGAAGTAAAAATCTGAATTTAAGAAGTAAAAATCTGACTTTTTCTTTGATCCTGTTACTAACTTAATAAAAACGTTCAAAAAACTGTAAAAGTGTTCATTTGAAATAGTTTCATTTCTTCATTTAAGAAAAAAAAAAAAAAAAAGCCAGGCGCGGTGGCTCATGCCTGTAATGCCAGCACTTTGGGAGGCCGAGGCGGGCAGATCAGCTGAGGTCGGGAGATCGGGACTAGCCTGACCGACTTGGAGAAACCCTATCTCTACTAAGAAAATACAAAATGAGCGCGGCGTGGTGGTGCATGACTATAATCCCAGCTACTTGGGAGTCTGAGGCAGGAGACTCGCTTGAAGCCAGGGGGCGGAGGTTGCGGTGAGTCAAGATCGCGCCATTGCACTCCAGCCTGGACAACAAGAGCGAAACTCCGTCTCAAAAAAAAAATAAAAAATAAAAAAAAATCACCAACCCAGAGTTGTTTCTTTCTGCTTTTATAATAATTTACATTTGCTGACTTGCGGGGTGTGATTTCTTCCAATTTTTGCCTTAGCTCACAGATCGCTACTAAAATAAAATTTTCTCTACCCACAGAAGTGGACTTTTTAAAAATTATCACCTTAAATTATTTGGATAATTTGCCCATTTAGACTAGGAGAAAGTATCCAGGTTTTTAATATCCCAGACCTCTTTACCATAATGTAATGAAAAATTTTGAGTTAACTAGAATACAACTCCAATAAATAGATAAAATATCTGTATTTGTATTGTGCTTGTTGCGGGAAGTCAGGGACCCCGAACGGAGGGACTTGAAGCCGCGACAGAACATAAATTGTAAAGATTTCATGGACATGTATTAGTTCCCCAAATTAATACTTTTATAGTTTCTTGCACCTGTCTTTACTGTAATCTCTGAACATAAATTGTGACGATTTCATGGATACTTATCACTTCCCCAATGAATATCCTTGTGATTTCCTATGCCTGTCTTTACTTTAATCTCTTAATCCTGTCATCTTCTTTGTAAACTGAGGAGGATGAATGTCGCCTCAGGACCCTATGATTGTGTCAACTGCACAAATTGTAGAGCATGTGTGTTTGAATATGAAATCTGGGCATCTTAAAAAAAGAACAGGATAACAGCAATGTTCAGGGAACAAGAGAGGTAACTTTGAACTGGCCGCCGGTGAGCCGGACGGAACAGCGCTATATTCCTCCTCTTTCATAAGCAAATAGGAGAAATATCGCTGAATTCTTTTTCTCAGCAAGGAACATCCCTGAGAAAGAGAATGCGCCCTGAAGGTAGGCCTATAGACGGCCCCTTTTTAAGGCCTCCTGTCTTTTACCGTCGAAGTTGAAGGGATGAAATAAGCCCCAGTCTCCTATAGTGCTCCCAGGCTTATTAGGATGGGAAAATTCCCACCTAATAAATTGTGGTCAGACAGGTTATCTGTTCTCAAACCCTGTTTCCTGGTAAGATGTTACCTACGACAATGCGTGCTGGTAACTTCATTAGCAATTTTAATTTTACCTCATCTGGTGGTCCTGTTATCTCACCCTGCCTCCATTTGCTTCGTGATATTTTATTACCTTGTGAAGTATGTGATCTCTGTGACCCACACCCTATTCGTGCACTCCCTCCCCTTTTGAAAATCGCTAATAAAAACTTGTTGGTTTTATGGATCCTGCCAACATGTGATGTCTCCCCTAGACACCCAGCTTTAAATTTCTCTCACTTGTGCTCTTTCGCTTTATTTCTCAACCCAGCCGAGACACTTAGGAAATAGAAAAGAACCCACATTTAATTATAAACATCGGGAGCGAGATCTCCCGATAGTGCTGAAAGTAGACACAAGTCTCTGGAGCAGGAAGAGACTTAATTATTACTTAAATTCCCTTTGAGAAGGATCTTACCATTTGGAATATAAATATATATCTCTAGGGGCAAGACAAGACTAGTGTCTCCATACTTAAAACAACCAGAGATGTCTTCACGGTCCCAGGTCTCATCACTCCTTGAAATGAGCATACTAGAGAAGTATCTCTGTGTAAGGGAATGAACTGTGCTCCTCAAAATGTATGTGTTAAAGCCCTAAACACCCAATTACTATATTTGGAATTAGGATCTTTCTGGGGATAATTAAGGCTAAGTGAGCTTATAAGGGTAAGTCCCCGAGACCACAGAACTGGAGGAAATAACAAAGACGAATGCACACAGAGGAAGAGTTATGTGAGGACACAGCGAGAAAGTGGCTGTTTCCAAATGAAGAAGAGAGGCTTCAGACTGGGCACAGTGGCTCACGCCTGTAATCCCAGCACTTTGGGAGGCCAAGACAGGAGGATCATTTGAAGTCAAGAGTTCAAGTCCAGTCTGGCCAATATGGTGAAACCCCATCTCTACTAAAAATACAAAATTAGCTGGGTGTGGTGGCCAGCACCTATAATCCCAGCTACTTGGGAGGCTGAGGAAGGAGAATTGCTTGAACTTAGGAGGCAGAGGTTACAGTGAGCAGAGATCAAGCCACTGCACTCCAGCTATGGCAGTCACAGAAGATTTTAATTAGGAAACAAAGCTTTGCAGGACAGGAGAGCCAGAGAAGTGACGGGGAAGCTACAGGTTACAACAGATTTGTGAATTCAGCCAAGCACGGTGGTGGCAGGGCCTAGCTGCTACAAAGAAGACATATTTTAGACAAATACTCATGTGCATGGGCAAAAAACTCAAGGACTGTATTTGTGACTAATTGCGTAACAGGTTATTTTAGTTTCTGTTCTGTGGAAAGTGTAAAGCATTCCAACAAAGGGTTTTAATGTAGATTTCTTTTTTTTTTTTTGCACCCATGCTGTTGATTGCTAAATGTAATAGTCCGATCGTGACGCTGAATAAATGTCTTAAAAAAAAAAAAGAAAACAAAAGATTTGTAAGTGTAAGTTACTTGAAATTACTGCAGTTGGTTCTAATTATGCCAATCTACTGTAATGTTAACATGACTAATTTGAAAGTAAATTTAGCTACTACTTAATACAAACGAAAACAAGATATTTCATTAATATTTTATTTTTTAGAGAATCACTTTGAGCAATTAAATAACCATTTATCTAAAAGATATTTCAAATATATTCCAAATACTTAAACACTGCATAAATATTAAGGTTTAACACACATCTTTTAACAAATATAACTACCAGTTCAGATATACTCAAAACACACAATACAAAACTATCAAAGCTAATGCTAGATATTCCAAAAGTGGTAACAGAAATGATTGTGTGCTGTGTATTTTTAATTCAAACCTGAACACGGGCACAATAATTTCATAAAGATCTCAACAATGACAGCTCTCAATTTTACACTAATTCTTGCAAAGGCAATATCTGGGAACAATAGATATAGACTCACCAATATAATCTGACAGTGGTAATTTATCAATTTACCAAATATGCCACTTTCTTTTTTTTTTTTTTTGAGATGGAGTTTCACTCTTGTGCCCAGGCTGGAGTGTGATGGCACAATCTCGGCCCCCACCTCACGGGTTCAAGAGATTCTCCTGCCTCAGCCTCCCCGAGAAGATGGGATTACAGGCATGGGCCACCATGCCTGGCTAATTTTGTATTTTTAGTAGAGATGGGGTTTCTCCATGTGGGTCAGGCTGGTCTCGAACTCCTCACCTCAGGTGATCTGCTTGCCTTGGCCTCCCAAAGTGCTGGGATTACAGACGTGAGCTACCACGCCTGGCCTGCGTCTCACTCTATTGACCAGGCTGGAGAATAGTGGCGCAATCTCAGCTCACTGCAACTTCCCTCTCCCGGGTTCAACCGATTCTCCTGCCTCAGCCTCCCGAGTAGATGGGATTACAAGAGCCCACCACTATGCCCAGCTAATTTCTGTATTTTCAGTAGAGACAGGGTTTCACCATGTTGGGCAGGCTGGTCTCAAACACCTGACCTCGAGCAATTCTCCTGAGCCTCCCAAACTAATTAGATTACAGGTGTGAGCCAACACGCCTGGTTCAAATATGCCACTTTCTATCAATTTTTTTTCCAATCTTATATTTCTCTAATTTTATAGGGGCAGGTGATAAAAAAATTTCAATTTCACTAGCTCTGACTATAAAATTAAACTTTTCCAACATTTAAGATCATTTCAAGGAAAATAAGCATAGGCTTTAATATTTATATTAGTGACTGATTAATTGTAGCTGACTAGGGTATTAAATTTTAGAAACTTAAGATAATTTCCGCCGGATGCAGTGGCTCATACCTGTAATCCCAGCACTTTGGGAGGCCGAGGTCGGTGGATCACGACGTCAGGAGTTTGAGACCAGCCTGACCAACAAGGTGAAACCCCATCTCTACTATACTAAAAAAGTAGCCAGGCATGGTGGCAGGCACCTGTAATCCCAACTAATAGAGAGGCTGAGGCAGAAGAATCACTTGAACCGGCAGGCAGAGGTTGCAGGGAGCCCTCAAGATCATGCCACTGCACTCCAGCCTGGACGACAGAGCAAGACTCCATCTCAAAAAAAAAAAAAAAAAAAAAAAAGAAATTTAAGATAATTCTTAAGGATTATACCTGCTGTACCTTGTGCATTTTAGTCATGACATTTAATCATTATTCTTCACAAAAGTGTTATAAAGTTATATTGTCTATATTGACAATAAAAAAACTATTAAACTGTAGCAACCTTTTTCTAAATGATTCAAGACTTCATTTGAGCTATGCAAATTAATATTGCTGATATTTAAATATGATCTCTTTCATTATACATTCGGGCAAAATTTTTTTAGAGTAAAGGTGATAAGTCATAGAATGTTTTTTCTTTCTTTCTTTTTTTTTTTAATTAAAAATAGAGATGCGGTCTCCTTGGTCTCAAACTCCTGAGCTCAAGCAATCCTCCTACCTTGGCATCCCAAAGTGTTGGGATTAAAGGTATGAGCCACTACACCCAGCCCATACACTTTTCATTTACTATATAAAGTCTTTTTCTCCTACAAAATATCCATCCTCCTTCCCCAAAATAAACAAGGCACCTTAAAGGCAATCTTTATAATCCATAGTCAAATAAAAGTTTTTATTCACTTAAGCAGGAGGGAATGAGTTCAGTACATTAATTAGTCTGCCCTGTTATAAGACTTGCCTCCTCCAAAACAGAATTCCAGGAAGGAAAATAAGTTATCCATGCCGATTCTACCTTGCTAACAAATTGGGGGAGTAACCACTCTAATAGTGGTTTGACTGGTAGAAAATGAAAGAGCTCTCAGTCTCAAACCAAATGGTGATTACATAAAAAATCTGGCATTGTCAAATCAGGCAGATACAATCTAAAGTAAAAAAGAGTCAGGTGTGGTGGCTCACGCCTGTAATCCCAGCACTTTCAGAGGCCAAGGCGTGAAGATCACCTAAGATCAGGAGTTTTGAGATCAGCCTGGCCAACATGGCAAAACCCCATCTCTACCAAAAATACAAAAATAAGCCAGGCGTAGTGGTGCAGATCTGTAGTCCCAGCTACTTGGGAGGCTGAGGCAGGAGAATCGCTTGAACCCAGGAGGCGGAGGTTGCAGTGAGCCGAGATTGCACCATTGCACTCCACCTTGGGCGACAGAGCGAGACTCCGTCTCAAAAAAATAACAATAATAATAAAGTAAAAAGAACATGGTCTGCAACAGGTGTTTTTTGTTTTGTTTTTGTTTGTTTGTCTGTTGTTGAGATGCAGTCTTGCTCTGTCACCCAGGCTGAAGTGCAGTGGCGCAATGTCAGCTCACTGCAACCTCCACCTCGCGGGCTCAAGCGATTCTCCTGCCTCAGCTTCCCTAGTAGCTGGGATTACAGTCGTGTGCCACCACGCCTGGCTGTTTTAGTAGAGGCGGGGTTTCACCATGTTGGCCAGGCTGGTCTCAAACTCCTGACCTCAAGTGATCCGCCCACCTCGGCATCCCAAAGTGTTGGGATTACAGGCGTAAGCCACATGCCCAGCCTGCAATAGGTATTCAAAATCCTCCCTAAGAGAAAATAATTGTGCCTTGCTGTCTACCAAAGGCATTGGTTAAAAAAAAGTCTCAGCAGTTACAATGTACAGTATCACCTTCCCTTCTGTAAACAAAATGCTTCTTATTAGATATACGAATGCTAGTTATCAGATTATTTTAAAAGTTTATTTTCTTTCTTTAGTAATAAGGTAAAATACATTTTGGAAATCTGCATGGAATGTCCCCAACAAGTTATTTCTTTCATTTTAGCAGGGTCTGTGGTATACAGCTTTAGTCATTCTTTCAATTTCTTGGAAGCACAGGATTCTCCAAAATACAAAAATAAAATTTTCAGCTTTTACATCAAATAATGGTCTCAACCATTTAATACAAAGCAACAGACTTTCTCAGGTTTCTGTTAATAAGGCAAAATAAAAGTCACTCAGAAAAAAAAGGTTAAATGACTAAGATTTCTCTTTTGTAGGATATAATTCACCCTTATGGTTTCTCTTCTACCATTAAAGTCTTATCTACTCTAATTCCTTCAAAGTTTCAAGTTCAATACAGTACAACGTATGCAGAGATTTTATAGTTTTTATCATAGTTTTTTTTTTCAACATTGTTTTCAGGATGCTTTAAACACTTTTACAACTATTACCTCAGATTTGTGATTATGACTCATAGTACAGTCCACTTTCAAAACCATGATTTTTGGATTATGGCCCATCCAAGATTTTACTCTGCTCAGAAAAAGAAAAAAAAAAATTACATATCCAGAGTTTCACAAGCAATTCAGGGGTTTTTCCCACAGACACCTAGATTAAAAAGACCTTGCAATAAAGGGGTGAAATCCAACAATTACTTTAGATTTCAAAGGTTTAATATTTTAAAAAATTGAGAAACCTAAGGTGTTGAATAAACTTTTTAATGACTTCTCAGGCAAAATTAAAATATTTATCAAGGGCAGGGCACAGTGGCTTACGCCTGTAATCCCAGCATTTTGAGAGGTCAAAGCAGGAAGATTGCTTGAAGCTATGAGTTTGGGACTAGCCTGGAAAATACAGCGGACCCCACCTCTATAAAAAATTATTATTCTATTAGCTGGGCATAGTGGTGTGTGCCTATAGTCCTAGCTACCAGAGAGGCTGAGGTGGAAAGATCCTTTTTTGTTGTTGAGACAGGGTCTCACTCTGTCACCCAGACAGGAGTACAGTAGCACAATCACTGCTCACTGAAGCCTTGACCTCCTGGGTTCAAGCAACCCTCCTACCTCAGCTTCCAAGTAGCTGGGACTACTGCTGTGTACCACCATGCCTGGATAATTAAAAAAAAAACAAAACGTTGTAAAGATGTGTTCTTACTATATTGCCCAGGTTGGTCTTGAACTCTTGACCTCAAGTGATCCTCCTGCCTCGGCCTCCTAAAGTGTTGTGATTACAGGCATGAGCCACAGCACCCAGCCTAAGGAAGATCCCTTGAGCCTAGGCGTTTGAGGTGACAGTAAGCTATGATTGCATCACTGTACTCCAGCTTGGACAAAAGTGAGACCATGTCTCTAAAAATAGTAATAATAATAATAAAATAAAATATTTACAACGGAAGGAGTCTGTGGTGTTACTTTTAGGTAATCTCAGAAGAACTTTTCAAACTCAGATGTATATATGTGGCAACCAATATGCATATGGAGATACTGACAGAGAGAGAAAAATGTTCAATCTAATATTAGCCAGTAAACATATGATGCATTAACTGCAGGAGTTAGAAGTCCATACTTGAAGGTAGTGTTTAATTTATCAGGATCAATCAATCAAGAAAAACACTCACACATAAAAACAGGGTATTTTTTAGTACTACTGATTTACAATAAACAGATCCTCAGATTTAGGTAGATCATTTTTACATGCCATTAGTGATCAATGTATGCAACACAGTTGTACATAGCTATTAAGTTATTTTGGCATGCATTACAAACATGTATTCAAATTACCAATAACTATAATTTTTGTGTTTATTTCTAGGACAACTTAATTAATGGCTTTCACCTTAAAGGCTTAAAATGTTTTAAAACTTCAAGTCATTAAAGATGTACTGACATTAAAACTATGTTTGAAGTCTGAGTGCAGTGGCTCATGCCTGTAATCCCAGCACTTTGGGAGGCTGAGGCAGGTGGATCACTTGAGGTCAGGAGTTCAAGTGACTGAGGTCAGGAGTTCAGACTGGCCAATGTGGTGAAACACTTGAGGTCAGGAGTTCAGACTAGCCAACGTGGTGAAACCCCATCTCTACTAAAAATACAAAAATTAGCCAGGTGTGGTGATGTCCGCCTGTAGTCCCAGCTACTCAGGAGGCTGAGGCAGGAGAATTGCCTGAACCCAGGAAGCGGAGGTTGCAGTGAGCCAGGATTGCACCACCGCACTCCAGCTTGGACAACAGAGCGAGACTGTTTAAATTAAAAAAGAAAAAACAAACAAACAACAACAACAAAAAACTATGTTTGAAAGTATGTATAATTTGTAATAATATAAATGGGAAGAAATAAAAGGTTGTTATGGCAATCTGAGTTTCTTAATCCAAAAATTAAAAATCAAAACACATTTCATATGTAAGAGTTAAGTGGGTTTTTTCTTTATTAATACATGTAATGGACAACCATGTGACAAAGTACTGCAGTGTATGGTTTGGTGGTGTCTCCTTGCCTCTAGGATGGGATTTTTTCCAGGTGATTCTTCAGGATCTGACATCGATGCCCAACGCAGGCTTTCCAATGGCAATGCATGAGTTTTAGAGGTCACTGCCCCATCTTTCTTCAGGTGCTGTGTGCCATTTTCTCCCACCCATTTTATCCTCCATTACTTATAAAAACCCCACTCTAAAATTCAACCTATGTTATAAAATTAACATAATCAGGAGTTAGTACACATTGTTCCACAATGATAAAATTAAGACTCATAATGTACTATCTTGTTTCCTCTAACTTTTGAAGGATTTATATAATCTCTAAAGAGTCAGAGTAATACATAACACAAAACATGCAAAGAACCTTATCACTCGGTGTATATAATATGCTGGGAATTACTAAAGTACTCAAAAGCTTAATTTTCTTGGAATAGCAACTGTCCACTGAAAATTACAGTATTCAAACAAAAGGTTATGTGTTAATAAATGAAAATACAGTACCTGATTTGGCATAAATTGTGAGATCTTTTTCACTAGTAAAGTGCTTAATTAAGAAACATTTTTCCGGCCGGGTGCGGTGGCTCAAGCCTGTAATCCTAGCACTTTGGGAGGCTGAGACGGGCGGATCACAAGGTCAGGAGATCGAGACCATCCTGGCTAACCCCGTGAAACCCCGTCTCTACTAAAAAATACAAAAAACTAGCCGGGTGAGGTGGCGGGCGCCTGCAGTCCCAGCTACTCGGGAGGCTGAGGCAGGAGAATGGTGTAAACCTGGGAGGCGGAGCTTGCAGTGAGCTGAGATCCGGCCACTGCACTCCAGCCTGGGTGACAGAGCGAGACTCCGTCTCAAAAAAAAAAAAAAAAAAAAAAAAGAAACATTTTTCCACTATTAATTTGTCAAAGGCACAAAATATCTTTGTGTCTCTCTTTAAAGTATTAGTTTTTTAAATTATGGTACTGTCCATTTAAATTTTACTTAATCAGAAAGCTTTACTGTGTTTTTTTTTTTCTCAGCAATTAAAAAAAATTACTTGAAGAATAACATTTAATTTTTATTTTCAAAATGTTGCTATAAACATACATACAACACTGGATTTGATCCCCTCCATTGGCTGTCTGTGTGCCATGAAGCACTTGTGACAGAAAACATATGTAAGCTTAGGGTAAAAGTTTATAAGGAAAAAAAATATCTTCCAAAAAGAGGCGGTAGGGACAAGAGTAATCAATAAGTTTAAAAATCATAACTTTCATTTTATAAAAAATAGTTTGAATAATTTTCTTATAAATCTTTAATGCTTACAAAAGCAGGAAATACATTTAAAATAGTCTTTTTAACACAGATTCATTTGTACAATATGGTCATAAGAAAAATAACTAAAATGACATTTCAGTAGTCTATATTCTCTTCTCAGCAAATTCCACATAAAATTTAACTAATTTACAATTCAAAATAAGATTTTAACTGCCAACAATGTCAGACTAGTTGTGGTTAGTACCTGAATATCAAGTTCTTCTCCATTTTATATATTGTACCACAATTTTAAATACAGATCCAGCAGTGATAAGTACTAATAACTATACTTAACTACATGGTTACCACCCATGACTACTGCATTGCAGCTTAAAACATGCTTTGGTCAGTAAATTTAAAAGATATAAATCAAATAACGAGGCCAGAAAAGTTGTTTTAGAATTTCCTGACCTTAAGCAAACTTTAAATACATCGACAAGGCAAAGAAAAATATGATCAAATATACAGAGAGGTTTCTATTTTTTCAACCATTTGGCATTTTATATTATTAATTTTGCTGTTTAAAATAATATTTTATATTCCTGTGCACTGATTATCATTGCTCTCTGAATTAAAACTAAACTACAATTACCTTTCTAGAATGTCCAGTAGTGTATATATTAATTGTTCCTTTTGCATTTCCATGAAGTTGATCCTTCATCCTGTAACTTTTTAAATTTTGGACCAAGAAAGAACCACCAACCAAATCCAATGAAAACACAAATAATGGACTCCACATAATAACCATCCAGGGCTGTAACACATGAGCCACCCAGTTTTTTGCAAAGCTGTAAAAATAAAACTGTAATAAATAATCTACAATTTCAAAATGGAAGTATTTAGCAATTAACATGCTTCTACTTTATAAATAATTAATCAAAATATATTTTTCCTAAAACATTTCAGTATTTCACTGAATTCCAATGACAAAATATGTTACTGTATCTTAATTTCTCTAATGCTACTAACAGGATTAAAAATAATTTTCAGTTCTTGCTGTAAACAATACTCATTTTCTTTTTTCAGGCAGAGTCTCACTTGTTGCCCTAGCTGGAATGCAGTGGTGTGATAATGGCTCACTGCAATCTCTGGCTCCTGGGTTCAAGCAATCCTCCCACCTCAGCCTTCTGAGTAGCTAAGACCATAGGCATGCACCACCATGTCCTGTTAATTTCTATATTTTTTGTAGAGATGGTGTTTCACCATGTTGCCCAGGGTGGTCTTGAACTCCTGGGCTCAAGTAATCTGCCTGCTTCAGCCTCTCAAAATGCTGGAATTACAGGTGTGAGCCACCACAACCAGCTAAATATCTATTTTCTTTTTTTTTTTTTTTTTTTTTTTTTAGAGACGGAGTCTGGTTCTGTCGCCTAGGCTGGAGTACAGTGGTGCGATCTCAGCTCACTGCAACCTCCGCCTTCCAGTTTTGCAATTCTCCTGCCTCAGCCTCCTGAGTAGCTGGGACTACAGGCACACACTGCCACGCCTGGCTAATTTTTTGTATTTTAGTAGAGACGGGGTTTCACCGTGTTGTCCAAGTTGGTGTTGAACTCCTGAGCTCAAGCAATCCACCCACCTCAGCCTACCAAAGTGCTAAGAATACAGGTGTGAGCCACTGCACCTGGCCCGAATATCTATTTTCATGATGTAGCTTTCGCATTCAGAAATATGAAGAAATTTCCAGTCCATCAAATCTAGAAGTAGACTAATGTCATTTTGAAAGAATTTATCAACAAACTACTCACTATTCAGGTTTAGTTATAACTGTTACATGGATAGCCAATGGACATTCCCTTTTTCTATCACTACAAAACTTAAGCTATTAATTATTATGCATTTATTTATTTATTTATTTTTGAGACAGAGTCTCGCTGTGTCACCCAGGCTGGAGTGCAGTCGCATGATCTCGGTTCACTGCAACCTCCGCCTCCTGGGTTCACGCCATTCTCCTGCCTCAGCCTCCCAAGTAGCTGGGACTACAGGCGCCCACCACCACGCCCGGCTAATTTTTTGTATTTTTAGTAGAGACAGGGTTTCACCGTGTTAGCCAAGATGGTCTCGATCTCCTTACCTCGTGATCTGCCAGCCTCAGCCTCCCAAAGTGCTGAGATTACAGGCGTGAGCCACTGTGCCCAGCCTTAATTATGCATTTATATAATGCCTGCTGTGTAGGATAGTGATCCTCAAGGTGGGGGAAAAAGAGATCATCTCTCCTTTACTGAGAAACGCCTTTAAGAGGACTAGTCTTACTGATTTGAATTATTATAACCCTCAGCCTTGATGTGAAAGAAAAAGTATATGTAGATTTCTATACCAGAACCTATGGACAGATATGATTTTTAAAAAAGATATAGTACTTCTAGAAGCAAAACAAAGATATTAATATCTTAGTATTAGCTTAATGTTATCTAAAATTAAAACATACTTACCTCAACAGCATCAGGTGTTCGACAATTCTGGTTTGATGCTCCTACACACTCTTTTACTGTGAGGGGATCTACAAGCCAAAGAGCTACTGTAGAAGGCCAGTTTCCTCCCAGATTGGACACAGTATTTAAAAGGGTCATGTATGTTCCTCCAATAAGTGGATCACTAACCTTTGCATTGAAAGCCATTATAGAAACATACATGCTGTACACTGTAACCTACAGGAAAAACGTAAAACATCTTTAGTATGATTATAAAGCTTATAAAGCTACAGTCTAAATTAAGAACATCAAAATCATAAACCTGAAAATTAATTTTCATGATATTTATTGAACTCAATTCAACAAATACTCATCAAGCACCTACTATAGGCCAGGCTTTAAGATCACAGCAATATAAAGATGTGACCTTGGTCCCTCTGTGACACTGAAGAATTTATTCTAGGCTGGAAAATAGGGAATAAATATTTATAAATATAGGAAGTATTGTAAATAGAAGTGCACACATTGTGTTACTGGGGCATAAATATAAATGAGATTAATTATAGCACAAGTAGTCAAGAAAGACTCCACAGAGAAAACGTTAGATGAGGTAGCATTAAAGGATGCATAATGCACACAGCAAAATGCAAAACCTCCTATTTGTACTGTACCTAAATATATATCACATATTACATGTGTATATATGTATTTATATGTATGCATTTATTACACATATAAATACTCAAATATTTAAAGAAATAGGAATATATATATTTTCTCCTACATATACACAAGAAAAGTATTTCAAAATTTATGTGACAAACTGGAGAAAAACATCCTTAAGAGGCAAAAAGTACTTAAAAGGCAAGAAATAACCTTTAATTTAGAAAGATGGAAACAAACTGTGTTTCCATAATGGTATTCCTTTGAATATTGTTTTTGGAGGTGTTCACAGAAAAAGGAGTTCCAAAGTCAAATAAAACTGAAATACATTAACTTACACAAAATTGGTTCATTTCATTGTATGCCTTTCGAAATCTTTACAACATAAACTCCTTGAGGGCAGGGATTTTGGCATGATTTATTCATTTACATTTCAGTACTCAGAATGGTTTCTGGCAGGGAATAGGTGTTCACTTAGTAATTGTTGAAGAAGCTGGGTGCAGTGGCTCACGCCTATAATCCCAGCACTTTGGGAGGCCGAGGTGGGTGGATAATCTGAGGTCAGGAGTTCAAGACCAGCCTGGCCAATGTGGTGAAACCCCGTCTCTACTAAAAATACAAAATTAGCTGGGTGCAGTGGCGCTCACCTGTAATCCCAGCTACTTGGGAGACTGAGGCAGGAGAATCACTTGAACCCGGGAGGTGGAGGTATTACAGTGAGCCGAGATCGTACCACTGCACTCCAGCCTGGGCAACAGAGTGAGACTCTGTCTCAAAAAAAAAAAAATGTGTTGAAGGACTCATTAAGGCGCTACTTACAGAGGGCTTATGTCATACATCATTTCTCGAATTTACTTGGCCTTGTACCTTTTTTCCCCCATAAAGCATGTGGTTATCTCAGTTTCAGTGACTATGCTTCAGGAAATTCTCAAATGAAATACAAAGCTAAATAAATAGTTTTTGGGCTATAACCTACTGACAGAAATACTAAAGCACTGACTAGTTAAAGCACTTCTTCAACCTTCTATTACATGCCTAGCATTAACTAAGCATGTGCAAAACAGAAAAAAAATTAAATTTGGCAGTCTGGCCTCATTAATTTTATAGGCATAGAATTTAGTCAGACATGACCCACTATGGATTTCTCCTAAATGATTTACTGTATGCACAAAACTACTAAGATTACCTGGTAGTCATATTTTTAGGTTTCAGTTAAAAACTAAGTAATACATTAGCAAATATAACTTTCAAAGGATGTAAGCTAGAAAAATCCAAAGTGACTCAGAAATATGCATTAGCAATAACTGCAGTTAAGTCCCAAAGGTTATTTCTGGGCCTTTGCCATTTACTTGAGTCACTTGCATCCAGAACAAAAAAATCCCATTCTGGGCTGTGCACAGTGGCTCACGCCTGTAATCCCAGCACTTTGGAAGGTTGAGGCGGGTGGATCACCTGAGGTCGGTAGTTCTAGACCAGCCTAACCAATATGGAGAAACCCTGTCTCTACTAAAAAAATACAAAATGAGCCAGGCATGGTGGCACATGCCTGTAATTCCAGCTACTTGGAAGGCTAAGGCAGAAGAACTGCTTGAATCCTGGAGGCAGAGGTTGCAGTGAGCCAAGATCGTAGTACCATTGCACCCCAGCCTGGGCAACAAGAATGAAACTCTGTCTCAAAAAAAAAAAAAAAGTCTCATTCTGCAACAGCAGCTTAGGCTAGAGCAAAGTGGGGATTCCTTCTTTTAGGGATTACAAACATATTTAAGACAGAAAGAAAAAGCAGCTTGACACAGCTTTCAAAATCATAAAGAAGAAGTCATAACTTTCAATATAGAAGCTAAGCCAGGGCCAGGCATAGTGGCTCACGCCTGTAATCCCAGCACTTTGGGAGGCCAAGGTGGGCGGATCACTTGAGGTCAGTAATTCAATACCAGCCTGGCCAATATGGTGAAACCCTGTCTCTACTAAAAATACAGATAATTAGCAGGGCGTGGGAAGTGGGCAAGCAAGCCAGACTCTGTCTCAAAAAAAAAAAAAGAGGCAGAAGCTAAGCCAGAAACTAGGGCCCTCTACTATTTCTCAATACTTTCAGAAAGAAAAGATTTTAGGAATTCAAGAAAGAATGAACTGAAAGCTAGGGATAAACTGAGAAATACTTAACAAGAGTAGAATTTGCTGGCTTTGGAATCAATTCTAAAATGTAACAAATACTTGTTGAATACATTTTTTTTTAATCTTTCAGCCGGGTGCAGTGGCTCATGCCTGTATTCCCAGCACTTTGGGAGGCTGAGGCAGGTGGATCACAAGGTCAGGAGTCAAGACCAGCCTGGCCAATATAGTGGAACCCTATCTCTACTAAAAATACAAAAATTAGCCAGGCGTGGTTGCACGTGCCTGTAATCCTAGCTACTCAGGAGGCTGAGTCAGGAGAATCGCTTGAACCTGGGATGTGGAGGTTGCAGTGAGCCAAGATTGCACCACTGCACTCCAGCCTAGGTGACAGAGCAAGACTTCATCTTGGAAAAAAAACAAAAAAGAAAGTCTCTTTCTATGAACCGAACTCATTAAGTGAAAAGTCATAAGGTTTAAAGCCCACCATCAATAATTTCTTCAGTGTCAGATTCATGCTTAAATCTTAAAATTTATTATCATTATGTTAAGGCAACTGTATAAAGCTGTCTTCTTTATTTTACACAGAACAGTTTATTTCCTGAGAAAACCACAAGCTTACCTGATGTAAAGCATAACTCAGCAGGACTATGATATAGTAATATATAGGGAATCCCCCTTGATGTTCTACTTTAGGAGTCCACCAAACCAGTAGGGCATATTCTAACCCAAGCAATAATCTATAGAGAAAGAAACATTGAGTTGACTTCCATTTTAGCTTAAATAACAACAACAACAAAAACAGAAATCCGTTTGCCTACCATATGAAAGAAGCTGAATCTAAACCTGTTAGGAGGTTAAAAAGATAAAAGCGCATATAAATAATATTGAAAAAAGATACTTTTCAAACCTTTTTCCATATATATAATTCTACACTCAGATATTAGTGATATTGATGAATGTTCCTCATTTTACCCTTTCTTATTTAGTAAGGTTTTATTTCATTTTTACCTGTAGGGCATGGCTTTGTAAAATGTGTTTAATGGCTGGGGACCTGCAGTGTATTTGCTGATAATCAGAGGCAGTATTATCTGCAAAGGAACCATTGGAACTGCCAATAAGGCTAAATGTTCTTTGGGTACTCCCTCTTCTACCAATTTCAGTCCTGTTACAGCATCTGCTGCTGAAAAACCAATCTGAAATATAAAAACAAAAAAGCATTTTAATTCATGACTTATGAAATATTTTCCTCCATTCATATGTAAGTTCTTCAAAAACCTCAATTTTATTACTGACTCATGACAGTTACAAGTGAGCATCATATTATTATACCTGGTACAACAATCAAGTTATACATTTTGTACATTTTGCCTTTTGGTTTTCTAATAATATCAAGTGAAAACAACTGAAAATTCAGTACTGGTAGGGGTTGTAGATGGCTATAAACACAATTAAATTTCCACTTCAAAAAGTCCAATCTGTTATAGTAAACAAGGTCAAAAATCCAAATTTACTGATTTGTAAGTTTTAGGTTTAAAAGAACTTAAGCCTTTAATTGACCCAAATAAATCTGGTTAAAATGATGCCATATATATATATACATTTTTAATGATTTCTGACTGACCATAATAAAATTTCCAAAGTTCATCTTAATGTTTCAAAAGTGATTCTGAGAAAACATATCTGAGAGATTGAATAAAATGAGAGTGATAAAGTATAGTTAGATTAATCCTTAAAAACAGCACAAAAAAAGAATAAGAATTAAATTAAGATTATTTAGATATGGCCGGGCGCGGTGGCTCAAGCCTGTAATCCCAGCACTTTGGGAGGCCGAGACGGGCGGATCATGAGGTCAGGAGATCGAGACTATCCTGGCTAACACGGTGAAACCCCATCTCTACTAAAAAAATACAAAAAAAACTAGCCGGGCGAAGTGGCGGGCGCCTGTGGTCCCAGCATCTCGGGAGGCTGAGGCAGGAGAATGGCGTAAACCCGGGAGGCGGAGCTTGCAGTGAGCTGAGATCCGGCCACTGCACTCCAGCCTGGGCGACAGAGCCAGACTCAGACACAAAAAGCCAGGAAAAAAAAAAAAAAAAAGATTATTTAGATAGCCTCAAAGTATCTCCCCATGACTCAGTTTTTAATTACAAAAGAAAAAATAGTACTTTTACAATAGATTAGAAAAGCAATTAAAGTTAAAAACAACAGTTAAAGGGATAAAGAGACATGATATGGCTTTCAATATAATTCCCTGCAGACATCAAAACATTACTTCTTTGATCTTCCTGCCTTATATACCTGTATAACCTCAACCCAAACAAGAAGAAACATGGGAGAAATGTAACTAGAAGCCCATTCTACAGAATAATTGGCCTGCATTCTTCAAAAATGTCAAGGATATTAAGGACAATGAAAGGTCATACCAACTGAATCCAATGTGTGATCCTAGATTACATCCCCAACCAGAAAAAAGTAAAGTTATGAAGACTGCTATTATGTAAAATTTGGATATGGACTATAATTAGATAATAATATTATATCAATTTAAAATTTCCCAATATTGAGTTGTGGTTTTGTAAGCAGAAAACTTGTTCTTAGGAAATACATACTTAAGGTACTTATGGATAAAAGGGCACAATGTGTACAAATTAAAGTATTTCAGAAGACATATGTAATGGATATATATAGAAAGAGAAAATCTACAGAATAAGGAAAGTGGAGCTAAATGTTAATAATTAGATAATCTGGATAAAGGATATAAAGGAGTTCTACCAACACATTTTCAAAAAGTGTGAAATTATATCGATACAGTAAGCAGAAAGAAATTATTTAGGCAGATAGTGAGGGCAAAAGAATCCTCGGCAAAGCTTCCCTTCTAACAAAAAGTAGCTCCCCAAATCATCTCTTTTCTAACAAAGAGCAGTCTGAAAAACTTGAGTCGCAAACATAGATAAGCAAGCTAGAAGCTTGCATGGGGGAATGCCAGCAGCTGCACCAACAGAAAAGGGCTACCTGGGAGGCATGTCCACCATGAAAGCTCCATCTTTTCTTTTTTGTTAGCATGTGTACAGTAAAAAAGAAATCGGCAACATGGTGCAGCTCAGGCAGAGAACTCACCTGCATAATAAAAAATTAGGGTGGGGGCTGCCAGAAATTCGTGCCCTGTGTAAATGGTGCACCTGGACCTTACCAGTTTTTCAGGCCCTGTTTAAATCAGACACCGCCTCCCCACTAGCTCATCTATAAAACCTCTTGCATTTCACCACAGATCTGGCAACACATTTTTCCAGGATACCTCTCTGTACCACAGAGCTATTCTCTTTCTCTCGCCTACTAAACTTCTGCTGTTAACCTCACTCTTTGTGTGCCCACGTCCTTGATCTCTGCGGCTGTGAGACAACAAACCTCAGGTACTACCCTAGACCACGAGTCCACTTCAATATCACACAAATATTTAAATAATAATAATAATAATAAGGCCAGGCACAGGGGCTCATGCTTGTAATTCCAGCACTTTGGGAGGCCAAGGTGGGCAGATATGAGGTCAGGAGATTTGAGACTATCCTGGCCAACATGGTGAAACTCTATCTCTACTAAAAATACAAAAACTAGCTGGGTGTGGTGGTACACGCCTGTAGTCTCAGCCACTCAGGAGGCTGAGGCAGGAGAGTCGCTTGAACCTGGGAGGTGGAGGCTGCAGTGAGCTGAGATCACACCACGGCACTCCAGCCTGGTGACAGAGTGAGACTTGGTCTTTAAAAAAAAATAAAAATAAATAAATTATAAATAGTATACACTGTAACTTCTTGGAATAGAGCCAAATTTCACCATAAAAAAATTAAAGGTAACATATATTTCACTTAAGTACAGAAAATAATTTCACTTACATTTTATTCATTGTCTTTGTAAAAATAAGATATACAAACTGACTTTAATGTTTACTTTTAAAATGTTAAAAGTTAAAAGTCTTAAAAGTTATATAGTAGAAGATATTTGTAATACATATATCTAATAAAAGACTCAAATCCAAAATATATTTTAAAAAGTTTGGTTTGGCACAGTGGCTCATGCCTGTAAGCACAGCACTTTGGGAGGATGAGGCGGGAGGACTGCTTCAGCCCAGAAACTCAAGACCAGTCTGGGCATCATAGTAAGAACTCTTCTCTACAAAAACATTTTTTTTAATTCACTGGGCATGGTGGTGGCACATGCCTGTACTTGGGCGACTGAGGTGGGAGGATCACTTGAGCCCAGGAGTCAGGCCTGCAATGAGCTGTGATGGTGCCACTGCACTCCAGCCTAGGTGACAGAGACCTCATCTCAAAAAATGAAATCTAAACAGAAACAAAAACTTTACACATTTAAAGAAAAGGGCAACTTTGGATATTCAAATGGTCAATAATCACATCAAAAGATGCTCCATTTCTTTTGTCATTAGGGAAATTCAAAATATGGCAATAACAAGATGGCATTACACAACCACCAGAAAGGCTAAAATTAAAAAGATAATATAGGCCGGGCGCGGTGGTTCACACCTGTAATCCCAGCACTTTGGGAGGCCAAGGCAGGCAGATCACGCGGTCAGGAGATCGAGACCATCCTGGCTAACATGGTGAAACCCTGTCTCTACTAAAAATACACAAAATTAGCCGGGCGTGGTGGTAGGCACCTATAGTCCCAGCTACTCGGAGGCTGAGGCAGAAGAATGGTGTGAACCCAGGAGGCGGAGCTTGCAGTGAGCCGAGATTGCACCACTGCACTCCAGCCTGGGGGACAGAGCGAGACTCCGTTTCAAAAAAAAAAAAAAGATAATATATGTGTTTTCAAGGATGTGAAACAATCAGAACTCTCTTACACTGCTGATGGTAGGGAAAATTGGAACAACAACTTGGGAAAACTATTTGGCAGTACATAATACTATGCATTTTACATGAACCAGCAATTCTATTCCTATATATTTACCAATCAGGAATGTGCACCTATCTTCACCAAAAGTCACATATGTGAATGTTTGTAGAAACACTACTCATAATAGCTCTAAAAACCTGTTGATAGAATGGATAAATTGTGGCATATTCATACAAATGAATACTATACAGTAATGAGATCAACAAACTACTGCTATAAATAAAAATATGGATAAATTGCACAAATAGAACATTGAGCAAAAGAACATATGCATCCAACATAAAAATACATATTGTATAGTCCATTAACATATAATTCAAAAGGAAAGAAAATTAATCTGTAATATTAAAAATTAGGAGAGATGTTACTGGGGAGAATTTTAAAAGGAGAAAACAGTATTATAGACTTTGTAATTGAAATACCTCCTTATATATTGCTGCAGACAGTATAAACTAGCATAACCTTTTGAAAAGCAATTCAGCAATCATATCACATTCATTGACCCACTAATTGCCCACTTAATAATCTATTGGTCAGCCAGGCACAGTGGCTCACATCTGTAATCCCAGGACTTTGAAAGGCTGAGGCAGGTGGATCACATGAGGTCGAGAGTTCAAGACTAGCCTTACAGACATGGAGAAGCCCCATCCCTACTAAAAATATGAAATTAGCTGGGCATGGTGGCGCATGCCTGTAATCCCAGCTACTTGGGAGGCTGAGGCAGGAGGAGCTCTTGAACCTGGGAGGCAGAGGTCGTGGTGAGCTGAGATCGCACCATTGCACGCCAGCCTAGGCAACAAGCGTGAAACTCTATCTCAAAAACATATATATATTTAAAAAAATATATTAATCTATTGGCCAGCCTGTGTAGCAAAATGAGACCCCCATCTCTACAGAAAATTTAAAAATTAGTTGGGTGGGCCAGGCTCGGTGGCTCACGCCTATAATCCCAGTACTTTGGGAGGCCGAGGCAGGCAGATTGCCTGAGCTCAGGAGTTTGAGACCAGCCTGATCAAAATGGTAAAACCCTGTTTCTACTAAAAATACAAAAATTAGCAGGCATGGTGGTGCGCACCTGTAATCCCAGCTACTCCAGGGGCTGAGGCAGGAGAATCGCTTGAACCCGGGAGGAGGAGGTTGCAGTGAGCGGAGATCACACCACTGCACTCCAGCTTGGGCAACAGAGCGAGACTCTGTCTCAAAAAAAAAAAAAAAAAAAAAGTTTACTGGAAGGAAATGTCCAGAAAATCACAGACTTAAGCACAAAAATATTTGCTAGTGCATTTTCATAATTTAAAAACATAAGCAAAATATACAACAGAAAAATGAGTAGATGAGTAGATTATGGTAAATTTACACACTATATCATGTAGCTACTAAAAAGTATGTTTTCAAATATGTAATGCTACAGAAATGTATAAGACAAAGAGAAGATAAAAAATTATATGCAGCATGATTCAATTCCACTTTTAAAGTAAATGAGTAAATAGGCCGGGCATGGTGGCTCACACCTGTAGTCCCAGCACTTTGGGAGTCTGAGGCAGGCAGATCACTTGAGGTCAGGAGTTTGAGACCAGCCTGGCCAACATAGTGAAACCCCATCTCTTCCGAGAATACAAAAATTAGCTGGGTATGATGGCGTGTGCCTGTAATCCCAGCTACTAGGGAGGCTGAGGCAGGAGAATTGTTTGAACAAGGGAGGCAGAGGTTGCATTGAGGGGAGATTGTGCCACTGTACTCCAGCCTAGGCAACAGAGTGAGACTCAGTCTCAAAATAAAAAAAAAAATAATAAAATATAAAATAAAAGAAAAATAAAAGAAAATAAAATAAAAGCATATGAGCAAATAAATATATGAAGTATATGTATACACACATACATGCACACACACATATACAGGGAAAAAAGGGAGGTTCAAAGGAAATATACCAAGAAGGTCAATACTGTTTTTTTTTTAATTAATTAATTTGTTTTTGGGATGGAGTCTCGCTCTGTCACACAGACTGGAGTGCAATGCGTGATCTCAGCTCAAGGCAACCTCCACCTCCCGGGTTCCAGTGATTTTCCTGCCTCATCCTCCTGAGTAGCTGGGCTTACAGGCGCCTGCCACCACATGCAGCTAATTTTTGTAATTTTAGTAGAGACGGGGTTTCACCAACTTGGCCAGGCTGGTCTTGAACTCCTGGCCTCAAGTGATCAGCCCATTTTGGCCTCCCAAAGTGCTGGGATTAAAAGCGTGAGCCACCACATCCAGCAAATACTGTATTTTAAATGATAAAATTATTAAGTGATATAATTAGATAATATTGTTTGGCCAGGTGGGCAGATCATCTGAAGTCAGGAGTTCAAGACCAGCCTGGTCAACAGGGTGAAACTCCGTCTCCATTAAAAATACAAAAAAATTGCCAGGCGTGGTGGCTCATGCCTGTAATCCCAGCGCTCTGGGAGGCCAAGGGTGGATCACCTGTGGTCAGGAGTTCAAGACCAACATGACCAACATGGAGAAACCCCATCTCTACTAAAAATACAAAATTAGCTCAGCCTGTGCCTGTAATCCCAGCTACTTGGGAGGCTGAGGCAGGAGAATCGCTTGAACCTGGGAGGCAGAGGTTGCAGTAAGCCAAGATAGGGCCATTGTACTCCAGCCTGGGCAACAAGAGTAAAATTCCATCTCAAAATAAACAAATACAAAACAACTAGTGGGCATGGTGGCACACACCTGTGGTCCCAGCTGCCCAGGAGACTGAGGCAGGAGAATCACTGGAACCCAGGTAGCAGAGGTTGTAGCGAGCCAAGATTGTGCCACTGCACCCAGCCTGGGAGACAGAGTAAGACTTTATCTCAAATAATATATATGTGTGTGTATATATATATATATAGTTACGCTCCTTGAACTTTTCACATTTTCTGAACTTCCTTTTTTTTTTTTTTTCCTTGAGACCCCTGTCTCAACAGAGAAACAGACCCCTGGCTCTGTTGCCCAGGCTGGAGTGCAGTGGCACAACTATGGCTCACTGCAAACTCCACCTCCCAGACTCAAGCTATCTTCCTACTTCAGCTTCACAAGTAGCTAGCACTCCAGGCATGTGCCACCGTACCCAGATAATTTTTTTATTTTTTGTTTCGCCATATTCAGGCTGGTCTTGAACTCCTGAGCTCAAGAGATCCTCCTGCCTTGGCTTCCCAAAGTGCTGGGATCACAGGCATGAGCCAGCACATCTGGCCTTCTATCATTAAGAGGAAAAAACACTCACTATTTAAAATGAATATAATGAGGCTAAAATGGTTCCTTCAAAGCTGTCAAAAGATAGGTGTAAAGTGTTTATGTACATAGATTTAAGTATATAAAATGAAAATCCTATAAGATTGCAGATTTTAGAAATATTAACTCCAACACTAGCAATAGTTCACTGTAGCAAAATATACTTAATCTAGCCTAACGTGTTAAAAATATTTTTAGAACTATAAAACTGAGACACCTTAATATAGAATAAAAGTCACCAGTAATCCCTATTTCTCTTATGGTATAATTTTCCTTTCAGTACTTAAATAATTCAATGGACTTTTTTATAATTGACTTCTAATACTCATATACTTCTGTATCTATCTATCTATCTATCTATCTATCTATCTATCTATCTATCTATTTTTGAGACAGAGACTCACTCTGTCGCTCCAGTTAAGAGTGCCATGGTATAATATCGGCTCACTGCAACCTCCACCTCCTGGGTTCAAGTGATTCTCCTGCCTCAGTCTCCCAAGTAGCTAGGACTACAGACACGTGCCACCATGCCTGGCTGATTTTTGTATTTTTAGTAGAGACAAGGTTTCACCATGTTAGCCAGGCTGGTCTTGAACTCCTGACCTCACGTAATCCGCCTGCCTTGGCCTCCCAAAATGCTGGGATTACAGGCGTGAGCCACGACGCCTGGCCCTATATCTTTTTACATCACACTTTAAGTAAATAATTGTATTACTCCAACATTAAATGTATACTGATTATAAGAAGGCAGAGCTATTGATTATTGAAGATATTAATCTCCATTCCAAGCATTAATATCATTAAGGTCCACATTTACTAACAGTTCTTCAAATTGACATAATTCTTTACAATACTCCAAGATATTTAGCTTACTTTAAAATTAAAGTTGATATCACTGTATCTTTTCAAATACATTTAATAAACAGAAAATATTTTCATTGTTAAATTCTAATGGTAGTGGAAAGGGACCTGTGATATGAAAAAGACACTGACAGTATTCCATGATATTGATACTTATAAGAAAATGATAAATTTGATTTATAAATCTCTTACCTTTGCAGTTAGAATCAGAAGGCAAAATGTCAGAACTGCTGGCATTTTTATAATTGCAAAAAGCAGCTTGTAAGTATCTGTGATTCCTTGTGTTTCTTCTTTTACTACTGATACTTCTTTGTTTTCTTTTTTCAGAAGGGCAACCAATGTTGTTGTTATTAAAAATACAGTTCCCCAGAAAAAAAGGAAATCTGAAAATGTTTTAAATCTATAATTAATTTAATTTACATAATTTCATTGATACTAAATAATTCTATATACAGTAACTTTCAACTAAAATGTTATTTAAAAAATTAGCCAAGTACAGGGGCTCATGCCTATAATCCTAGCACTTTGGGAGGCCAAGGTGGGAGGATTACTTGAACTCAGGAATTCAAAACCAGCCTGGGCAATATAGTGGGACCCTATCTCTACAAACAATAAGAAATTAGCCAGGCTTGGTGGTGCACATCTGTAGTCCCCCATACCTGGGAGGCTGAGGACTACTTGAGCCCGTGAAGTGGAGGCTGCAGTGAGCTGTGATTGTACCACTGCACTCCAGCATGGGCAACAGAGTGAGACCTTGTCTTAAAAAAAAAAAAAAAAGTCAACATTTAGGTACCTCTTTATTATATTCAAGGCATTGTACCAGACACAGCAAATGAACAAAAGAGTCCTGACTCTTAAACGTAGAGACCCAAAATAGACAGTGACAACAACAACAAAAAAGGCAGGGGGTGGCGGGAGTGGAGGGCATTACATTTAGTGTACAACTGAGTTGAATGAACAAAAGTCTATCATGTCACTTTATTCAAGGAAAATGCTAGGGGTGGGAAACGATTTTCATATCCCCTAAGGTACACCAGTTATATTTCTTATACACCCAAGCCTTTTCAGTTCTTCATTAAATTTGACAACATGCGATTATTTACATCAGATTTTCTACCTTGAATTTTTAAACTTTCTAAGGCTTTCAATCTGTTTAAGAATAACCTTCACATCTCAATACTATGATACAAAAGGCATTTGCTCACACTCGTAGGTGCAGAATGAGGACACATGAAGAGTACTGTTTGAATTGTTTCAGTGAAAGATAGTTGAGCCATTAGCTATCACCTTGAACAAATTTAGTGGAGGGAGTGAATAAAGATCTGGAAGATTCCGCTAAACAGCTAAAAATAATAGTAATAATGGAGATATCATTTATGACAAAAATATGCTACGCATTTTACATGTATCAACTCCTTTACTTCAACAACCCAACAGATTAGGTTATCACCAGCCCAAATTTACAGGTGAACAAACAAAGGTTTAGGGAGGTCAAGCTGTCCAAGTTACATTCTAAGTCAGTGGTAAAATGGTGATTTCACACCTTATAAGTACAACTAATTTCAAAACTTGTATCTCATTAGCCACCCTGAGAATTGCATTTTAGTTTGCCACTAGAAAACTTATTAGATAACCCTGTCTTAGTCTCTTCATCTGTAAAATAAGATTTGGCTAGAAAATCCTTGCATTAGAGCTTAAACATTCTAGACTTGTACTCCATTTTAGATGTTTTTACTTTTGATTTTATGGTGTATGTGGCACAACTGATCAAGGACCCTAGTCACCTCTTCTCAAAAACAATTAGAATATTCTTTAGTCAGGGTATTTCTTTAGATTGAATCTTGCTCTTGCTGCTGTGCTCACTGAAGGTGATCACTACAGTTTGAACCTCATTTATGAGGGAGAAATATAGCATTATTTGTTTATATAAATTTCACCTTGGTATTTAAATATTCCTTTCTTATATGTTATCTCATTTGATTCTCACAGCAAACAGAATAGGCTAAGCATGTGTTATTACTATATACAGATGAGGAAAAGAAACTCAGAACACTTAAATCTTTACCAAAGGTAAAATCACTAACAGGCAGAGGCGGAGGCAGAGCTTGAATCTCAACCTTCTGAAGTTGAGTCTTACGTTCTTTCCATATTTTATACTGCCTAATAAAGATATATATATATATATATATATATATATATATATTTTTTTTTTTTTTCGGAGATGGAGTTTCACTCTTGCCAGGCTGCAGTGCAGTGGCGCAATCTCAGGTCACTGGAACCTCCACCTCTCGGGTTCAAGCGATTCTCCTGCCTCAGCCTCTGGAGTAGCTGAGATTACAGGCGTGTGTGCCATCATACCCAGCTAATTTTTGTATTTTCAGCAGAGACGGGGGTTTCACCATGTTAGTCAGGCTGGTCTCGAACTCCTGACCTCAAATGATTCTGTCTGCCTTGGCCTCCCAAAAAGCTGGGATCACAGGTGTGAGCCATCATGCCCAGAATAAAATAACATCTTAACATAATTTCTAGCATTTTGGAATCTGATTCAAAAGGAATGAACAACAATGTATTAATAACATTATCCTTGTAAGTGAGGCTAATGTCCACTTTTTTATTTTTTAGTTTAAGTAATAAATGTTTAAGCAAAGAATTTTACATATTATTAACAGCATTAACTTGGCATGTCCACTATTTTTGCATTCTTACTTCCATCTGCAAAAGGAGATTAATAATGACTTGTTTACAGTTTCACATACAATACTATTCTCATTGAGTAGGGTTTTGTTCATCATTTAAAACAGTTGTTTAACAAGCCCTGAAAAAAAAATTTTCACTGTCACCAGAAATTCAAATTAATGTTAAGTGAAAAGTAAAAGTTTTCCAATTATATAAGACTTAAAGAGTTCCATTTTTCGAGGCAAAAGAATTGAAAATTTGTTTAGCATAGTCTACCAATTTTAATAAACACAGTCCATCTAAAATTTAAATTCCTTGATACCAAGAGAAAAAAGAAGAAGAAACTAAACAAGTTTCAGCAATGTTTGCAGATAAGATTATTTCTTTTTTTATTTTTTTTGAGACAGGGTCTCACCCAAGCTATAGTGCAGTGGTGCAAACTTGGCTCACTGCAGCCTTGACTTCCTAGGTTCAAGTGATCCTCTTGCCTCAGCCTCCCAAAGTGTTGAGATTACAGGTGTGAGCCACTGTACCCAGACAAAGATATTTCTTTTTTTTTTTTTTTTTTTGAGGCGGAGTCTCGCTCTGTCACCCAGGCTGGAGTGCAATGGCCGGATCTCAGCTCACTGCAAGCTCCGCCTGCCAGGTTTACGCCATTCTCCTGCCTCAGCCTCCTGAGTAGCTGGGACTACAGGCGCCCGCCACCTCGCCCGGCTAGGTTTTTTTGTATTTTTTAGTAGAGACGGGGTTTCACCGTGTTAACCAGGATGGTCTCGATCTCCTGACCTCGTGATCCGCCCGTCTCAGCCTCCCAAAGTGCTGGGATTACAGGCTTGAGCCACCGCGCCTGGCTACAAAGATATTTCTAATTTCTTTGTGCTTTGAAGAGAAAATACATAAAAAGAAGTAAGTAGTGACAATGGTTCAGTCACAAAGCCCTAATTCAAAGGATTTCCATATCTCACACATGCAGAAGAATGAAAAAGCCAATAGCTCAGAGAGGCCAGGAAATATATTAAGAAGTTTTATGAATACAATTACCACAAATCAGACCAATGCTAATAACTGATAGCCAGTAGTCTTCTTAGACTTATTAACATTGCTTTGATGCTAGAGACATCCATAGACTATTATGCCAACAACCATAAAGAAACATTATTACCAAAAATATGGAAATATTTCATTATTAACATTTTGGTTAGTTTTGATTTATGTATTTTACCATTATTACCAAAAATATTGAAATATTTAATCATTAACATTTTGGTTTTGATTTGTGTATTTTATAAACTTAAGCATACATAGTATATATATGTATGATCAAGATATCAAAGCTGATGTTCAAGTTTCATAAACATGATTTTTGAGCAAAGACCTAAAAAACAGACTAAATATTCTGAAGTGGCTCCACGATCTTGTCCAGTGTTTTCATGAATGCAGAAATTAAGAGTATGTAACAATTCATTAGTAACCAATAAAGGTACAATAGCTAGCACCTGAGTGTCTATTACAAGATCTGAGAAAAACAGAGGACATCTCATTTAAATCCCAAAATCACTTTCCAAAATAGGCATTATTACTCCTACTTTATATACAAGGAAACAGAATCACAAGCCAGAAAGTGCCAGAAATGGCATTCAAACTCCGGTCTAGTTCTAAAGCAAGAAATGTTTTCCACTATATCATCCAGATACTCAGATACGCCCACAGCAAGTAAGCTCTCTTTTCTATCAACTGGACACCGCTGAGAAAAAAGGTTCATATTTTAGCTCCAACCATGAGGTCTGGAACATAGATACTTTCTCCACACTTCTTTTTTTTTTTTTTTTTTTGAGATGGAGTTTCACTCTTTTTGCCCAGGCTGCAGTGCAATGGCACAATCTAGGCTCATCGCAACCTCCGCCTCGCGGGTTCAAGTGATTCTCCTGCCTCAGCCTCCCAAGCAGCTGGGATTACAGGCATGCATCACTAACCCAGCTAATTTTTGTATTTTTAGTAGAGACGGGGTTTCTCCATACTGGTCAGGCTGGTCTTGAACTCCTGACCTCAGGTGATCCACCCGCCTCAGCCTCCCAAAGTGCTGGGATTACACGCGTGAGCCACCACACCTGGTTCCCACACTTCTTTAAACTGGCTACTTGTATTCCCCCTTCTCACCTCCATCTCCTCATATGGTGATATGCCAAAGAAAATTTAAATGCACAGGATAAACAAACTTGGTGTGTCTTCCTAAAGAATTCATTTTACTCAATAAATTATAGGGAGATGACATTAATGAGAATAAATAGGCTGGGCACGGTGGCTCACGCCTGTAATCGCAGCACTTTGGGAGTCCAAGGCAGGTGGATCACTTGAGGTCAGGAGTTCAAGACCAGCCTGGCCAACATGGCGAAACCCTGTCTCTACTAAAACTACAAAAAGTAACTAGGCATGGTGGCACATGCCTATAATCCCAGCTACTTGGGAGGCTGAGGCATGAGAACTGCTTGAACCCAGGAGGCAGAGGTTGCAGTGAGCCGAGATTGCACCACTACACGCCAGCCTGGGTGACAGAGCAAGACACTCTCAAAAAAATAAAAAAGGAATACAGCTTGTCTTTCTGAGAATGTAGGGTAACATTTTAAGCCTAGACATGAATGCTAAATAATGTATTATAGCCTATATAAGAATACCTGGTCTATCTAGAAAAGGGTCAATTAGTCTTTTCCAAATTCTAACAGGCATTTTGAGTCATAAATTATGTGTTATGAAAGCAGGACAAAGAAATCTGTCATTAGGTAGGAATTAATGGTTCCTCTCTCTAAAGCATCAATGTCTTACAAACACTGTTTTTATTGTCATTAGTTTGGTTAGATTCATACTCACAGTATCAACTTTTTCAAAGCAATACTTTCTCTTATTTATTCCTGTATGTGTGTGCCTATTTATAAACAAACTGATTTATAAACTCTAGTATCTTTAGCTCTCTTCTCTGGCATTAGACCATCTTGTTCCCTGTTCCTAAACCCAAATATGCTGCTCCCTATTCCAATCACTTCTAATTGTTACTACTTATGCTAGAGGGAGAGGGCCTCAACTACGAGTTTACAGGCTAGATGTGGCCTGAAGACATAAATTAGATTAGATAGATGGCAGATAGATAGATAGATTAGATAGATTTTTTTTAAAAGATGGGTCTTGCTAGGTTGCCCAGGCTGCAGTGCAGTGGTTATTTACAGACACTACTGTAATGCACTGCAGCCTCGAACTCCTGGCCTCAAATATCTTTCTATCTCAGTCTGTCAAGTGGCTGGAACTACAGATGTATGCCACTCTACAGATGCGTGCCACTGTGCCCAGCTAAAGACATGTTTTTATATGAGCCTAAGAAGTGTTTTTAAAATCAGGAAATAAAAAAGGAATTTCTAGTTTCTCTTGAATACTCCTAAGATTTAGCAATTGTGCCGGGTGGGGTGGCTCATGCCTGTAATCCCAGCACTTGGGGAGGCCGAGGCGGGCGGATCACGAGGTCAGGAGATTGAGACCATCCTAGCTAACACGGTAAAACTCCGTCTGTACTAAAAATACACAAAATTAGCCGGGTGTGGTGGCGGGCACCTGTAGTCCCAGCTACTCGGGCGGCTGAGGCAGGAGAATGGTGTGAATCCTGGAGGAGGAGCTTGCAGTGAGCCGAGATCGTGCCACTGCACTCCAGCCTGGGCGAGAGTGAGACTACGGTTCAAAAAAAAAAAAAAAAAAAAAAAAAAAAGATCTAGCAATCTTGGGATCCTATTGTCACAAAACTACAACTTACTAGAGTTGATACTCCTCACCTTTAGAGGGGCATGGATTTCTCAAATTATCTCTGTCCCTCCAACTCAGATGACTCATTTACATTATCTATCTACCCAATATATTCCATCTCCACTTATCTGTAACAATCTGTAACAATCAAAACTGCTACAGACAGTATTTTATTTATTTTTTATTTATTTATATTTTTGGAGATGGAGTCTCACTCTGTCACCCAGGCTGGAGTGCAGTGGCGCAATCTCAGCTCACTGCAGCCTCCACCTCCCCAGCTCAAGTGATTCTAATGCCTCAGCTTCCTGAGTAGCTGGGATTTCAGGTATGCGCCACCACACCCGGGTAATTTTCTGTATTTTCAGTAGAGACGGGGTTTTGCCATGTTGCCCAGAGTGGTCTTGAACTTCTGAGCTCAAGCAATCTGCCCGCCTCAGCCTCCCAAAGTGCTAGGATTACAGGTGTGAGCCACTGCACCTGGCCAGAACATATTTTAGAATTAAAAAAACAAAAACAATAAACAATTATGCTTCCTTTCAATACTTGGATTTTCTAAACATTGCCTCAGTGCTTAGCTCCTCTGTAATCACCTAAGCAGTTATATTTCCTTCATATAATTCTTCGTGTGCTATATAACTTTTTCAAAACCACTGGTTTTTCTTAGTTATCCTAAGTTCCAGAAAGAACAATGTTATAAATGTGGTATGTTCAGTCATAAAAAGGAGAATGAAACTATAGGAATTCTAACTTTCAACTAAAATGTTTGAAACAGAAACAGCAGTCTACCACAGATATAAACAGCTGAATTAAAAAGTAAGCTAGTTTTAGAATCTACTGCAGAACAAAGTTCAAATTCCACAGGAAAAAAAAAAAAAAAATTCAAAGTAACAAGTCAAGGCCGGGCACAGTGGCTCACACCTGTAATCCCAGCACTTTGGGAAGCCGAGGTTGGCAGATCACTTGAGGTCAGGAGTTCAAGACCAGCCTGACCAACGTGGTGAAACCCCATCTCTACCAAAAATACAAAAATTAGCCAGGTTGCACATGCTTGTAATCCCAGCTACTAGGGAGGCTGAGGCAGCAGAACAGCTTGAACCCTGGAGGGGGAAGTTGAAGTGAGCTGAGATCACACCACTGCACTCTAGCCTGGGCAACAGAGCGAGACTCCATCTCAGAATAATAATAATAATAATTCACCGCCTAGAAATACTTTGTGAATGCATCCTGTCTATTACCAGTTCGTTGCTTTTTTCTTGAGATGGAGTCTTACAGGCTGTATCGCCCAGGCTGGAGTGCAGTGGTGCGATCTCAGCTTACTGCAACCTCCGCCTCCCCTGTTGAAGCGATTCTCTTGCCTCAGCCACCTGAATAGCTGGGACTACAGGTGCATGCCACCACACCGGGCTAATTATTGTATTTTTAGTAGAGACAGGGTTTCACCATGTTGGCCAGGATGATCTTGGTCTCCTGACCTTGTGATCCACCCGCCTTGGCCTCCGAAGTGCTGGGATTACAGGCATGAGCCACTATGCCCAGCCAGTTTGTTGCTTTTGGTGTCTGCTTTTCATTTTGTCCTGGGACTGATGTTTATATTACCCTAGAGGATTAAGGAGATGATGTTACTTAAGACGAGAAAGCCTCAGTGAAATCAAAGTTTAAGAGGCCATGGAAACTAAATTGCTAATTAGCTAAATTGGAACTTTCTCTTAATGTAAGCGTGATTGGTAAAACATTATCCCAGAGAATGCTGTTATGAGTTCAATAATTATAATATTTATACTCCCTTAGCCACAACTGTTCCCTAATGGATCAAAATTATGCCACTGGATTTTAATTTACGCTGACTTCTTTTTTTTTTTTGAGATGGAGCCTTGCTCTGTCACATAGACTAGAGTGCAATGGTGCGATCTCGATTCACTGCAACCTCTGCTTCCGGGGTCTTCCTGGGTTCAAGTGATTCTCCCCACTCAGCCTCCTGAGTAGCTGGGATTACAAGTGAGTGCCACCACTTCCAGCTAAATTTTGTATTTTTAGTAGAGAAGGGGTTTTGCCATGTTGGCCAGGATGATCTCAAACTCCTTATCTCAGGTGATCCATCCACCTCAGCCTCCCAAAGTGCTGGGATTACAGGCGTGAGCCACTGCACCCAGCCTTGACTTCTTTATTTTTATTTTAATTAATTTTTTAATTTTGGCTGGGTGCATATATATAATTATATATTATATATATAATATCTCTCAACCAAACAACTGAGGAAAAAGTACTATCACCATCATTTCACCAGTAATAGTGGCTCACTCACTAGCAGTCTGAGGAGGTGTACATAAGGTTAGATGTGTGTGAGAATGAATAAGATTGCAGGAGATCACAGGAAATTAGTATAGTTGTGACACCTCCTACCATCACCCACATACCTGGACATTTACTCTACTGGGAATTTCCAAGGTAGCACAGAAGCTGAGAAGTTTAGCTGCTTAAATTTCAAAACAGAATCCCCTAAATTAATCATCACTGACAGAAATGAAGAATTCCACTATATTCCTGACATTGTTATTCCTTATATTGGTCATTTTACTTGTTTTCTAGTTGCTACAAAAGCTAAAAAAAACCAAAATACAAAAACCCTCAGATAAGCTTAGGCCAGGTGGGGTGGCTCACACCTGTAATTCCCAGTACTTTGGGAGGCCAAGGAGGGGGAGGATCACCTGAGTCCAGGAGTTTGAGACCAGCCTGGCCAACATAGTGAGACACTCCCCCACCCCCAACCATCTCAATTAAAAAGAAGAAGAAAAAAGAAAAAAGAGAAAAACTTACATGTGTTTTACTAATGCAGAGAAACGGAGAAATTTTTTAGACCTTACCCTCCATTACTTACAGGACAAACTTTTAAACCCTTTTCCCATAGTAATTAAAATCTTACTAATTTAGTCACGGCCTTTCTCAGCATGATTTCCCAAACCCAGTTCAGGCAATGTCCTGTACTTTTTTGTACTTTCCTGCCTCAGTGCACTTTCACTTTGTGTTGTGCATCCTGGTGTGCCATTTCCTGGCCTCGTGGAATCTTTTTCAAGAACAAAGTCAAATGTTATCTGCAATGTGAAGCCTGACTCCCAAAGGCAGTTACTGGCAACTCCAAAGTCTCCTAAAACGTTCATCTCCCCTATTTCTTGAGTGCAGAACTCTGCCTTATTCATAAGGGGCCTTAGAACCCCGTCCCGTAGCTGACTCAATAATGTTTGAAAGAATAAACCCTGTTCCACTCACTAGAAGGCTGGATTCTGGGTACAATGGTAGGGGTAGAAATGGATCAGAAAGTATAGAGCTAGAAACCTAAAACCAACAAGACAAAAGGAAAAATGTGAACTATATGAGCCACACTTTTAAAAAATGTGCATTTGTGTATTAAGCAAGTGGCACGAATCCCTGGACTCCGTTGTTATTTGATGGGTTGCCTCTCCCTGTTAACTACCTGCAGAGTACTGATCATTTGATTGCTCTGATGTCATTCATTTTGGCTTTAATAATTTAAAGAAGCTCATCTGGACGAAACAGAAAACTTACCTTGAGTTATCGCCCATACAATGATTTCCAGTAAATTAATGAGCTTCCCTCCAACATCACACACTCTTTCAAAAGGATAAATAAACCTAACACCATAATAGTTTAAATACACTACCTGCAAGAGTAACGATTCCTCTGGGTTGAGGCTGAAATCGCAAATATTTGTTACAAAAGTCGGCAGATTCAAGGGCCAAAAACAAAACATTGCCCAAAAAGTAACCCGCTGTTTGGCCCACCGAATTGCAAGTAGAAGCATAACCCACATTTTCCCTGGATAACATAGTTAACGCCCAACCATCGACAGCAATGTCCTGAGTGGCGGCCAAGAATTCAAACAAAAAGAATGCCACAGTGAGAGCAATCACGTCGGGTGTCCTGCCTTCGGTATTCCCAAGCAAACGGTCCACCTGAGTGGATAAATATATCATGAAGAGTCCTAGTATATACTGTGTCGGGACAAGCCAAGATTTGCGACGACCGAAGTTCTTAACGTAGACAGCATCCACCAACGGGGCCCAGAGTAATTTGAGACTGAAAGGCCAAAAGACAAAACTGAAGAAAGCTTGGTCTGTATAGCTAACATTTTTGCTTTGCAAAATGAGTGGGATGCTTCCCGCCAAGCCCAAGGGAATACCCTGAAGCACGTAAAGAAAGAGTAGCAGCAAAATGCTGCTTAGTTCCGCCCGGAAGCTCCGTGGGGCTTTTAAGAAGTCGCCAGTGCCGGTATCCCCCAGAAGAGCTTCTCTGTCCCCTTCTCGGCCCGCTGAGTCCAAATGACTGTCATCCCAACCGCCCGGAGGCAGGGGACCGCTCTTCATATCCAAAGAGTGACTGAAATTCCCTGGCCGCCGTTGCCGGCTGCTGTCCTTGTGGGAGATGGTGGGTGACATATCAGAGACGATGCAGAGCCCCGTCTGTGGGGGGCCGGGGCTGAGCGTTTTGGATCGGTCCAGTCCCAGGTCCAAGGCTGTCGCGCTGGACCAGGGTTTCGGTGGTTCACGGGATGGTGGCAGGGCTCAGGGCGATAAGGGCACTTGTTACTGCAGCCCAGAGTGCTGAAGCCGGGAGCCAGTCCTCTGGCTAGAAGCCCAGAGGATGCCTGGCTAGGTGCCCCCTGGAACGGCGTCAAGAAGCCTGAAGGAGACCCCCGGGCAGTCGCTCCGGGCTCAGGGCTGGAGGTGTGTGCCGTGGTGCCGCGATGGAAACCAGCTCCTACCTGCGGCGGGACCGAACGGCTGGTCTCCCGACCCAACACCTCCAGCTCTCGCCGACACCAATGCGGCAAACAGCACTTTCTCTACAGGACTCCAGAAAACGCATATAACTTCCTGCCTCGCGCTTCAGGAAGTGGTCCCAGTCTCTAACACGTCCCTTCCCAACCTCCAGAGCAAGCCAATCAGGAACACGCTCTTGTGGCCCAGTTCGGAAACAATGCTTGGTGGGAACCTGCAATCTTGGCGGCCGGAACTTTCGGGGAGGATTAACGCCGGCGCACCGTGCGGCCGGGGCGGGGCACCGCGCAAGCTCTGGCTCTATGACAGCGCCTATGGCAGTCTGGAAAGCGTGGGCCTCGGTCATTGGGCACGAGCGGTCACGTGACAGTGGGTTCCTCCAGGCCTGCGCTGGTGGTTGAGTGATGTAATCACGCGGGGTCTGAGGTCTCCGTGTGTGTAGGTTTCGTCGTTGTGCTGATGACAAGCAGTGCCCGAACTCTAGGCTGGAAATTGTGCCAGGCTGCTGCTTTCGTGGCTGACCAGAAAAGGGCAGAAGGATTGAAGTTTACGAAGTTTTTGAATCAGGAGGCAAGGTCGCCTTGTGCCCCCAAAAGGGTAGAAAAAGGCCTGGCTACCTGGAGAATCGTGTCCTTACGGTGCCTGCATATTTATGATACGAATTAAGCTGCTCAAGGGGTGCTAGGTTTGTCTGCAGTCCATTTATCCCTCCTGGTGGAAGACGCGTAGGGAAACTTGGTAACCAACTCTAATTACATTGGTGATTGGATGACTCGTTACATCCTCTATATTTATGTTGCAATAAAACGTCTTGTGGCTGGGCGCGGTGGCTCACGCCTGTAATCCCAGGACTTTGGGAGGCTGAGGCGGGCGGATCACCTGAGATCGGGTGTTCGAGATCAGCCTGACCAACATGGAGAAACCCCTTCTCTGCTAAGAGACGCACAGGAATGTGAGAATCTGATTAATTTTTTTTTCTGCTCTCTCACCTCTGGCAGAAAGATTATTATTATTATTTATTTTTTTTTTTTTTTTTGAGACGGAGTCTCACACTGTCGCCCGGGCTGGTGTGCGGTAGGGCGATCTCGGCTCGCTGCAGCCTCCACCTCCTGGGTTCAAGCGATTCTCCTGCCTCAGCTTCCCGAGTAGCTGGGGCTACAGGCGCATGCCACCACGCCAAGCTGATTTTTTTTTTTTTTTTTTTTTTTTTTTGAGGCGGAGTCTCGCTCTGTCGCCCAGGCTGGAGTGCAGTGGCGCGATCTCGGCTCACTGCAAGCTCCGCCTCCCGGGTTTACGCCATTCGCCATTCTCCTGCCTCAGCCTCCCGAGTAGTTGGGACTACAGGCGCCGCCACCACGGCCACCACGCCCGGCTAATTTTTTGTATTTTTAGTAGAGACGGGGTTTCACTGTGTTAGCCAGGATGGTCTCGATCTCCTGACCTCGTGATCCGCCCGTCTCGGCCTCCCAAAGTGCTGGGATTACAGGCTTGAGCCACCGCGCCCGGCCGATTTTTTGTATTTTTAGTAGAGATGGGGTTTCCCTGTGTTGGCCAGGATGGTCTCAATCTCTTGATCTGGTGATCCACCCGCCTTGGCCTCCCAAAGTGCGGGGATTACAAGCGTGATGGCAGGCCAGGCGCGGTGGCTCACGCCTGTAATCCCAGCACTTTGGGAGGCCCAGGCGGGCAGATCACTTGAGGTCAGGGGTTCGAGACCAGCCTGGCCAATATGGTGAAACCCCGTCTCTACTGAAAATACAAAAATCAGCCGGGCGTGGTGGCTCACGCCTGTAGTCCCAGATACTAGGGAGGCTGGGGCTGGAGAATCGCTTGAACCCGGGAGGTGGAGGTTGCAGTGAGCCGAGATCCCGCGGTTGCACTCCAGTCTGGGCGTCAAAGAAAAGAACAGTGTCATTTAAGTCCAGTAAGGATTCAGCCCAAACAACCATGAGTGGGATTTAGATTGTGCTGGATTAAAACCCTGGCTCTAACAGTAGTTGTACCTTGGACAAATTACTTAACCTAAGCCTCCATTTTGATGAAAATAAAATAGAGTTCATAACGTCTATTTCAGAGAGTTGTGGGAGTTAAAGCAAGCAGCCAATAAAGCCATGCACAATCAGTAGGTGTTGGAAAAAGGAAATATTTGATGAGTTTGTATGTCTCGTGTTTGATTTTTTTCCCCTTCTTTAATCTGAAATAATTATAGATTCACAGGAAATTGCAAATATAGCAGAGTCCCATGTACCCTTCACCCACCTTCCTCTGATCATAGCCTCAATACAGTACAATATTAAAACCAGGAAACTGACATCTGTAAAATATTAACCAGACCACAGGCTTTATTCCAATTTCACCAGTTTTTACATGCACTAGCTTGTGTGTGTGTGTGTATGTGTGTGTGTCCCCTGTGTCACCCTTTTATAGTGCTATCCCTTATAGTACTTACTACACATCGTTAGTTACACCAGTCCACTGTCCTCCTCCCTGTTCTTTGGCAATCACTAATTTGTTCTCCACAGCTATACTTATGTCATTTCAAGAATATTATAAAAATTGAATCATATAGTATGCAACTTTGGGGATCAAAATTGAATCATATATCATGCAGCTTTTTTTTTTTCATCCACCAAAATGTCCTTGAGATCCATTTAAGATGGTAATATATCAGTATCAATGTTTGTCTATCTTTTTTTTTAAATCACAGAGTAGTAGTACATTGTATTGATATCAAATGGTTTTTTTTTCTCTCTCTCTCTTTTGAGATGGAGTTTCGCTCTGTCACCCAGGCTGGAGTGCAATGGTGTGATCTCGGTTCACTGCAACCTCTGCCTTCCGGGTTCAAGCAATTCTCCTGCCTCAGCCTCCCGAGTAGCTGGGACTACAGGTGTGTGCTATGGTGTCCGGCCACATCAGATTTTAAATAAGGAATCTTCTTGCAAATAATTGATTTCTCCCTACATATAAGAGTGATTCCCCCTTTAGTGGTTAAATGATCTTCCTATCAAATGTTAAATCTTTACATCTATGCAGGCAAGATTTACAAACAATAGGAAAAATTACTGGAGCCAAGTATCAGGAAAAGTGTTTTTCATGTTACCCCAATTCAATATGCATGCATTATTAAAGTGGTAGGTGGGCCAGGGGCAGTGGCTCATGCCTGTAATCTCAACACTTTGGGAGGCCAAGGCAGGTGGATCACTTGAGGTTAGGAGTTCGAGACCAGTGTGGCCAAGATGGTGAAACCCTGTCTCTACTAAAAACACAAACATTAACTGGATGTGGTGGTGCATGTCTGTAATCCCATCTACTTGAGAGGCTGAGGTAGAATCGCTTGAACTTCGGAGGTGGTGGTTGCAATGAGCCAAGATTGCGCCACTGCACTCCAGTCTTGGCAAGACAGTAAGACTGTCTCAAAAAATAATAATAATAATAATAAAATAATAAGGCTGGGTGAGGTGGCTTACGCCTGTTATCTCAGTACTTTGGGAGACTGAGGGGGCGGATCACCTGAGGCCAGGAGTTCGAGACCAGCCTGACCAACGTGGAGAAACCCCGTCTCTACTAAAACTACAAAATTAGCCGGGCGTGGTGGTACATGCTTTTAATCCCAGCTACTCAGGAGGCTGAGGCAGGAGAATCGCTTGAACCTGGGAGGTGGAGGTTGCGGAGGGCCGAGATCATGCCATAGCACTCCAGCCTGGGCAACAGGAGCGAAACTCTGTCTCAAAAAATAGAAAAGAAATAAAATAAAATAACAAAATGATAGGGGAGAAAACAACCTTAGGAAATAATTAGCATTATTTGTAAGGTATAGAAAATACATTACCTATAAACAGTTTTATACATAATGTATATAATATCTATTTTTTCCAATGGATAACAATAATTAAATGCTAAAAACAAAAACCAGAACTCTTTAATTAAAAGTAAATATACCAAATTTTACACCTTTTAAGAAATGAAACATGTTATTGCTGGTATTTCAGTCCATTCAAGCTTTTAAAGGAAAAATACCACGGACTTGGTGGCTTTTTTTTTTTTTTTTTTTTTTTTGAGACAGAGTCTCCCTCTGTCACCCAGGCTGCAGTGCAGTGGCGCAATCTTGACTCACTGCAACCTCCGCCTCCCGGGTTCAAGCAATTCTCCTGCCTCAGCCTTCCAAGTAGCTGGGATAACAGGCACGAGCAACCACGCCTGGCTAATTTTTGTATTTTTAGTAGAGACAGGGTTTCACCACGTTGGTCAGGCTGGTCTCAGACTCCTGAACTCGTGATCCACCCGCCTGGGCCTCTCAAAGTGCTGGGATTACAGGTGTGAGCCACTGCACCCGGCCTTGGTGGCTTTTAAGTAACAAATTTATTTCTCACACTTCTGGAGGTTAAGTCCAAAATCAAGGTTCTAGGAAATTCAGTGCTGGTGTGGTCTTCCTTCCTGGTTCCTAGATGGCCATCTTTTTTGCCGCCTTCTCATTGTGTCCTCACATGGCAGAAGGGGTGAGGGAGCTCTCCAGGGTCTCTTTTACAAGGGCACTAATCTCCTTCATAAAGGCTCTACCCTATGACTTAATTTCCCAAAGGCCCTACCTCCAGATGCTGTCACATGGGGGATTAGGTTTTAACACATGAATTTTGGGGGACAGAAACATTCAATCTATTACATTCTGCTCCTGGACCCCCACCCCCCAACTCATGTCCTCCTTACATACAAAACACTTTCATTCCATCCCAATAGTCCAAAAAGTCTTAATTTGTTTCAGCATCAACTTCAAAGTCTAAATCCAAAGTCTCATCTAAATCACATCCAGATCAGATCTGGGTGAGACTCAAGGTACAATCCATCCTGAGGCAGATTCCTCTCCAGCTGTGAACCCATAAAACCAAACACGCTATGTGCTTCCAAAATACAGTAGTTGGACAGGCAGAGGATAGATATTCCTGTTCTGTTAGGGAGAAAGAAGAAGGAAGAAAGGGGCAACAGGTCCCAAGTAAGTCCAACTACATGAGATCTTAAGGCTTGAGAATAATCCTCTTTGACTTGATATGCTTCCTTCTAAGCCTACTGGGATGAAGGTCCCACCTTCTGGACCCACTGGTAAGAGCTCCTGCTCTTACAGCTCTACCAAGCAGGAATCTCACCGCCAGGGCTATGCTAGGCAACCCTGCTGCAAAGGCTCTCATAGCTCTCATAGACTACAGATGCACACCACCATGCTCTGCTAATTTTTTATATTTTTAGTAGAGATGGGGTTTCACCATGTTGGCCAGGCTGGTCTCGAACTTCTGACCTCAGGTGATCCGCAGGCCTCGGCCTCCCAAAGTGCTGGGATTACAGGCGTGAGCCACTGCATCCGGCCTGGGAGATGTTTTTCTTAATGTGACACTATATACACAATGTCCTGTGCCTTGCTTTTTCATTTTCCTTAAACATGTATCAGAAATCTCTTTTGATATTATGACCTACAGAACCATTTCTTTTAACAAGACTTTATACTATTCAATTATAAGGGTGTGTCATCTATTTAATCAGCCTCCTATTATTTCTAGTGTTTCATTGTAAACAGTGCTGAATATATTTGTGGGTAGTTGTCGTTGTTGTTGTTTGAGATGGGCTCTTACTGTTACCCAGGCTGGAGTGCAGTGATGCAATCCCATGGCTCACTGTGGCCTCAACCTCCCTGGGCTTTTGGCTTGACAATTCTGTCTTTAAATCATTTCTCTCTTCTTGCATTTTACTATAAGCAGTCAGGAGGAACTAAGCCACATCTTCAACACTGCTTAGAAATGGCTTCAGCTGGCTGGGCGCGGTGGCTCACTCCTGTATTCCCAGCACTTTGGGAGGCCAAGGTGGGCAGATCACCTGAGGTCAGGAGTTTGAGACCAACCTGGGCAACATGGTGAAACCCTGTCTTAACTAAAAATACAAAAATTTACCTGGGCATGGTGGTGGGTGCCTGTAATCCCAGCTACTCGGGATGCTGAGGCAGGAGAATTGCTTTAACCCGGGAGGCAGAGGTTGCAGTGAGCCGAGATCACACCATTGACTCCAGCCTGGGCAACAAGAGTGAGACTGTCTCAAAAAAAGAAAGAAAGAAAGAAAGAGAGAGAGAGAGAGAGAGAGAGAGAGAAAGAAGGAAGGAAGGAAGGAAGGAAGGAAGGAAGGAAGGAAGGAAGGAAGGAAAGAAAGAAGGAAAGAAAGAAAGAAAGAGACAATTGTAGACGTATTTTAAAACCACCAGCCTGGGAATGAGTGAACCATTTCAATTAATCTGAAGATAAAAATCATTCTCTAGTTCAGGGAAGTTTTATTCTATTATCTTAGCAATTATATGTAATAATTTATCTGGAGGTTTGGTTTGCTTTGATTTGATTTGATTGAGGCAGGTCCTCCCTCTGTCACCCAGTCTGGAATGCAGTGACGTGATCACGGCTTACTGCAACCTCAACCTTCCAGGCTCAAGCAATCCCCTACCTCAGCCTCCCAAGTAGCTGGTACTACAGGCATGCGCCACTATGCCTAGCTAATTACTTTATTTCTCTGTAGAGATGGAGTCTCCATATATTGCCTCTGGTGGTCTTGAACTCCTGGACTGAGGCAATCCTCCCCCATCGGCCTCCAAATGTGCTGGGATTACAGGTATAAGCTACCGCATCTGGTCTCTGCAGATTTTTAAGGTTTCTTCTTTTTTCTTTTTTGAGACCAAGTCTTACTCTGTCACCCAGGCTGGAGTGCAGTAGTACAGTGACATGATCTCAGCTCGTTGCAACCTCCGCCTCCCAGGTTCAAGTGATTCTCCCACCTCAGCCTCCTGAGTAGCTGGGACTACAGATGCGCACCACCACACCCAGCTAATTTTTGTATTTTTAGTAGAGATGGGGGGCCAGGGTTGGGGGGTCTCACCATGTTGGCCAAGGTGGTCTCAAACTCCTAACCTCAGGTGATCCGCCCAACTCGGCCTCCCAAAGTGCTAGGATTAAAAGCGTGAGCCACCATGACTGCTCCCCTTCCCTTGAATTTATACATGACTGACCAACAGAATACAGCTGAGATGATGCTGGGTTAATTTCCAGGCCCAAGTCTTAGGAAACTGGAAGTTTTCACTTTCTTTCTCTTGAGATACTCACTCCTGGAACTGAGTCCCATGAACTAAGGGAAAGACTATGTGGAAAGAAACTAAGACCTGCAGCTTGCAGCACTGAGTGAGCTCCCAATCAACAGCCCCAAATTGCCAGCAATGTGTGTGAGCTATCTTGGAAGAGAATCCTCCAGCCCCAAGTTGAGCTGCCCCTGCTAATGCTAAATGAAGAGTAGAGACAAGTATTCATTGCTAAGCCATGCCCAAATTGCTATTGTCTTCTTAGAAGACTTAGTGGTAGTATCTTTCCAACACAAACTAAAACATTTCTCTACAAACCTGGGAACCCACCCCCACCAGGCTCTCAGTGTCCCTCAGCAAATGCGGAACAAATGTCACTATCACTATAAAAACAAAACTGATACTGCATGGGACCTTCAGCCCATACTGTCATGAATAATTGTTTTTGTTTTTGTTTTTTGCATTTTCAACTCCCCTTACTCACTTCAGTTAATATCATTTCCCCTTTTCTTTGGAATACCGGTGTTCTCTGATTGATGTGTCTTGGGGAAGCTGGTGAAACCGCCAAATATAAAACCCTTCTGGTGGTAGCCATGATCCTTTCTTGCTTTTTTTTTTTTCTTACCTTTTTATAGGTATCCTGTGTTTTCCAGTTGAACGCTTGTGAAAATTCACTTTATCCTTCAAGTTCAGAATTTTCACCAGGATGTGTGATGGTATGTATTGTATAACACATATATGTTTTTCTGTTAATCTCGTTCAACATTTATTAGGTCTTTTTGAACAAAGTTTCAAATCTTTCTTGATTTTAGAGAAATTTTCCTTAATAATACCTTTTATTTTTCATTTTTTCCTCTTCATTAACTCCCCCTAAAAGTCCTAGTAAACTTTTATTTTGTTTACTGGATTTACCCAGTAAGCTTTCTCTCATAATTTTCCATTTTCTTTTTGCTCTGTATTCTTAGAAACTTCCAAACTAGGTCCTTCAGAAACAAATTGAAATTGCACGGTTAAAATTTCTGCATTTCAAAATACATAAGAGTTTTATCTCAAAAAACAAACAAACAACTATAAAAAACTTTTTACATGGGGATTGGTAGTCATGGAGGTTTGAATTTAAAATGGCGGATTATCAAAGGCTATTGAAGCTTGGTGATAGGTACACCGAGGGTTCATATGAGACCATTCTGTTTATTTTGTACATATTTAAAATTCTGCATACAGGAAAATAAGAACAGAAACAACAACAAAAACCTCAAAGCAGGTTGGGCACAGTGGCTCACGCCTGTAATCCCAGCATTTTGGGAGGGTGAGGTGGGTGGATCACCTGAGTCACGAGTTCGAGACCAGCCTGGCCAACATGGTGAAACCCCATCTCTACTAAAAATACAAAATTAGCTGGGCATGGTGGTGCATGCCTGTAAACTCAGATACTTAGGGGGCTGAGGCAGGAGAATTATTGAACCCAGGAGGCAGAGGTTGCAGTAAGCCGAGATCACGCCATTGCACTGCAGCCTGGGCAACAAGAGCAATACTCCATCTCAAAAAATAAACAAACAAGTTGGTTAACTACCACTATTAATGCTGCTATTGAGTCTGTTTCAGAAACAAAACAAATCCAAAAGAGAGAATTTTACTAGAAGGATATTTATGGCCTCCCAGAATCAGTGGAAGGCCAGGACACCTGGCTTAGCAAAAACACAAAAATCAAGGTGACACATACATCAGGAATTACAGCAATAAACTTCAAGAACATTTTTCAAAAAACTACTCCACTGCCATGCCTGTGATGTCTTCACTTCAAAGTTTTCTAGGCTCTATTACAAAAATTAATACCACCATCTAGTGGACCCTTCGTATACCTATGTCTGATTGTGGATTTCTTCTCTGGTTTTCCAATCATTTCACTAAGATCTGAACAGTATCTTCTGTATATTCCTCAGAATTTTAAAATTGTTTATTTTTGAGGTGGGAATCAGGTTTATTGAGGTATAATTTATATCCAGTAAAATTGGCCCTTTTTAGTGTACGGTTCTATGAGTTTGTTTTTGTATGTGTTTTTTGTTTGTTTTGTTTTGTTTTGTTTTTGAGACAGTCTTGCTCTGTCGCCCAGGTTGGAATACAGTGGCGTGATCTTGGCTCACTGCAATCTTCACCTCCTGGGTTCAGGCAATTCTCCTGCCTCAGCCTCTTGGGTAGCTGAGATTACAGGCGCCTGCCACCTGACCTGGCAAATTTTGTATTTTTGGTGGATACTGGGTTTCACCATGTTAGCCAGACTGGTCTCCAACTCCTGACCTCAGGTGATTCACCCGCCTTGGCCTCCCAAAGTGCTGGGATTACAGGTGTGACCCACGGCGCCTGACCTTTTGTTTTCTTTTGAGAGAGAGTCTTACTCTGTTGCCCAGGCTGGAGTACAGTGATGTGATCTTGGCTCACTGCAACTTCCGTCTCCCAGGTTCAAGCAATTCTCATGCCCCAATCTCCTGAGTAGCTAAGACTACAGGTGCATGCCACCACACCTGACTAATTTTTGTATTTTTAGTGGATATGGGGTTTCGCCATGTTGGCCAGGCTGGTCTTGAACTCCTGACCTCAAGTGATCTGCCTGCCTTGGCCTCCCAAAGTGCTGGGATTACAGACGTGAGCAACCACGCCTGGCCCTATGAGGTTTTTGGGTGTTTTTCTTGTTTGTTTGTTTGTTTGTTTGTTTTTAAAATTTCCATAGATTTAAGCAAGGCATGGTGGCTCATACCTGTAATCCCAGCACTTTGGAAGGCCGAGGCGGGCAGATCACTTGAGGTCAGGAGTTCTAGACCAGCCTGGCCAACATGATGAAACCCCATCTCTACTAAAAATATAAACGTTAGCGGAGCATGGTGGCGCACACCTGTAATTCCAGTTACTCGAGAGGCTTAGGTGGGAGGATTGCTTGAACCCAGGAGGTGGAGGTTACAGTGAGCCAAGATTGCACCACTATACTCACAGCTTGGGATACAGAGCGGGACTCAGTCTCAAAAAAAAAAAAAAAAAGTTTTTTTTCATAGGTTTTTGGGGGAATGAGTGGTGTTTGATTACATGAATAAGGTCTTTAGTGGTGATTTCTGAGATTATGGTGCACCCATCACCCGGTTCTATGAGTTTTAATAAATATTATAGAACTACCACCACAATCAAGATATGGAATAGGTCTGTTAACTCCAAAAAGTATGTACCCTTGTGCCCATCTGAAGTCAACCTCTCCACCCATTCCCCAACCTCTGGTAACCACTGATCTCTTTTCTCTTCCTATAGCTTTGCCTTTTCCAAAATATCATGTAAATGGAATCATACAAAGTGTACCTTTTGAATGTGTCTTCTTTCAGTCAGCATAATGCATTGAGATTCATTGATATCGTTGTCCCACATCCCCACCTCCTTCATTTTTTCTCCCCACTAATATTTCATTGTATGGATGTGCCAGAGTGTGTTTATCTACTGACCAGTTGAAGAACATTTGGATTGTTTCCCATTTTTTATGAGTAATTTCACTATAAACATTTGCATACAGGTTTTTGTGTAAACATATCTTTTCATCTCTCTTGGGCAAATACCTAGCAATAGGATTGTTAGGTCTTATTGATACCAGTGGGTTAGGGGAGGTCCCCAAATGCCAGTGGGGTCTCAACCCCAACCAGTCTCCAGGCTCTTGACACCTTCCCAAGAAGCAATTCAAGGATTAGTTGGAAGATAATGAAAGTGAAACTGTCACTGCGAGATTATAACTGAGACAGTGAAAGAGGTCTGACCTGACCAACTCCATCTTGCCTCTGACCATCAAGCCGTCCTAGTTCATTCCTGGGTGTGGGACAAACTAACTTTAGGAGGAACTTAGTTTATAGTTTGAGGCAGAGATGATAACAGCCTTTTCCCAAAACAAATCCCCTTCTTGCCTGGGGACTAAACTGCCTTTGTAGTACTAACGTATTAGTCAAAAGATTATAAATTATGGTTTAGGAGTCATGCATCTGGAGGCTACAAGATTCTGACACTCCCTAAATTGCTCCTGGGGATAAAAATCACTCTGAGAGGCTGGGTATGGTGGCTCACACCTGTAATCCCAGCACTTTGGTAGGCCGAGGTGGGCAGATCACATGAGGTTGGGAGTTTGAGACCAGCATGACCAACATGGAGAAACCCCATCTCTACTAAAACTACAAAATTAGCCGGGTGTGGTGGCACATGCCTGTAATCCCAGCTACTTGGGAGGCTGAGGCAGGAGAATCACTTGAACCCAAGAGGCTGAGATTGTGGTGAGCTGAGATGGTGCCACTACACTCCAGCCTGGGCAACAAGAGTGAAACTCTGTCTTTAAAAGATAAATAAATAAATAAATAAATAAATAAATAAATAAATAAAAGAAATAAAACACTATTATAAAACCTAAGACCAGTGCTTGGGATATTTTGCAGACCCTGTCCTCGATGGATCAGCCGGCACCACCCAGATAGATAAATTGGCTCATCTGATCTTGTGGCTCTCATCCAGGAAGTGACTCAGTGCAAGAAGACAGCTTCGACTCCCTATGATTTCATCTCTGACCTGACCAATCAGCACTCTCAGCTCACTGGCTTCCCCCCACCCACCATTTTTTGTTGTTGTTGTTTGTTTGTTTTTGAGACCGAGTCTCGCCCTGTCGCCCAGGCTGGAGTGCAGTGTTGTGATCTCTGCTCACAGCAACCTGCGCCTTCTGGGTTCAAGTGATTCTCTTCCCCTAGCCTCTCAAGTAGCTGGGATTATAGGTGCATGCCTTCAGCCTGGCTAATTTTTGCATTTTTAGCAGACACAGCATTTCACCATTTTGGTCAGGCTGGTCTCAAACTTCTGACCTCGTGATCTACCCTCCTCGGCCTCCTGAAGTGCTGGGATTACAGGCGTGAGCCACTGCGCCCAGCCAATTCGTTCTTAAAAACTTAATGCTTAGGGAGACTGATTTGAGTAGTAATAAAACTCTGGTCTCCCACACAGCCGGCTCTGTGTGAATTACTCTTTCTCTATGGCAATTCCCGTCTTGATAGATTGACTCTGTCTAGGCAGAGGGCAAGGTGAACCCACTGGGCGGTTATAAAAGTATGGAGGTTTATTGCAAAGAGAAAATTACACATTCAAGAAAGGGGAGTGTGAACATACTCGAGAGTCACACAGCCCGATTTGAGGTTTTTATCTTTGTAGATTTCTTTAACCAAGGAATGGAATATTCATAAAGAATCCTGGAAAAATGTAGAGATTTCTCAGAACTGTGGTGCCATTTTTTAACCAAATATGGGACTGTCATGGCACTGGTGGGTGTGTGATTTAGTATGTTAATAAGTATATAATTAGGTCCTAGGTGAAACCTAGGTCAAATCCAGCGCCATGTTATGTCCTGTCAGCCTTAGTGAGTTTGGCCCACACCCTGGTTTTTAGAGTCTTATCAGCCTCTACCTTATGCAAATATTTTAACAGTTTTTTTCCTTGTTACGTGAAACTGCTGCCTGAAATTATTAAATTTTTGTGCAACCACCTTGTATTATGCCTGTCTCATTTTCCCGTCTCAGAGATGACTACTTTTTATTTTTCCAGATTGATGAGGGAGGAAGTCAATCTTACGTATTTACTTTCTGTTGAATGGGGCATTGGCGCTGCCTATCGAGGGTATGCAAATCTCTGGCTGCTTGGTCTGAGGGTCCCAAGGGTGGAGCATCAGGAGAGTCTGAATATGAGGCAAGGATTGGCTGCAATCTCTGTATGACCATTATTTTGGCATTGAACTACAGCAACCTAGAAGACACAGACTTTACAAGGAGGTTAAACAAATAAGGACCAAAGATTAGTAGTAATAAGATAGTTATTAAAGATCCTAGGAAAGGTAGGAATTATGTCACACTTGGTAGGTATCCTTTGATGAAGTCCCAGATGGTTCGAGTAGTGGAGCTATTGAAATTATGTAGCCAGAGCCGGGCACGGTGGCTCAAGTCTGTAATCCCAGCACTTTGGGAGGCTGAGATGGGCGGATCACGAGGTCAGGAGATCGAGACCATCCTGGCTGACACGGTGAAACGCCATCTCTACTAAAAAAAAAAAAAAAATACAAAAAACTAGCCGGGCGAGGTGGCGGGTGCCTGTAGTCCCAGCTACTCGGGAGGCTGAGACAGGAGAATGGCGTGAACCCAGGAGGCAGAGCTTGCAGTGAGCCCAGATCGCACCACTGCACTCCAGCCTAGGCAACAGAGCGAGACTCCGTCTCAAAAAAAAAAAAAAAAAGAAATTATGTAGCCAGGTAGCCTTTTGGTAAATATTTTGAATTTGTAGTTTAATACTAGTTTAACTAGTTTAATATTAGTTTAACTAATTTTTAGCTTAACTAATTGAGTTGTTAATATAAGAACAGTCGGTGTGATTTATTATTGTGCAAACCCCTCCTTGTTTGGATAAAACCTCGTTTTTTGTTTTTTTTTTTGAGACGAAGTCTCACTCTGTCCCCCAGGTTGGAGTGCAATGGTGTGATCTCGGCTCACTGCAACCTCTGCCTCCTGGGTTCAAGCGATTCCCCTGCCTCAGCCTCCCCAGTAGCTGGGACTATAGGCACCTGCCATCATGCCTGGCTAATTTTTTGTATTTTAGTAGAGGCAGGGTTTCACCATGTTGGTTATGGCTGGTCTCGAACTCCTGACCTTGTGATCTGCCCGCCTCAGCCTTCCAAAGTGCTGGGATTACAGGAGTGAGCCACCGCACCCGGTCCAAAACCTCTTGTTTTTTTGACCATTAAATGGTTTATGCTCTGGCCCTGTTAGGGCCTCATACAACTGCTTAGCAATGAGCCCAAATCCTGGGATCCAAATTCTGTAAAATCCTGCCATATTCAGGAAACTTCTGAGTTTTTTTTTGTTTGTTTGTTAAAGTTCTGTTTTTTAAGATAGTCTCTTTTTGTCTGATGGACAAGGTTCAGTATCCTGGGCTTAGGATGTACTCCAGTTATTTTACTTTCAGCTTAGAAATCTGGGTCTTGGCTGGGCGCGGTGGCTCAAGCCTGTAATCCCAGCACTTTGGGAGGCCGAGACGGGCGGATCACAAGGTCAGGAGATCGAGGCCATCCTGGCTAACATGGTGAAACCCCGTCTCTACTAAAAAATACAAAAAACTAGCCGGGCGAAGTGGCAGGCGCCTGTAGTCCCACCTACTCGGGAGGCTGAGGCAGGAGAATGGCATAAACCCGGGAGGTGGAGCTTGCAGTGAGCCGAGATCTAGCCACAGCACTCCAGCCTGGGCGACAGAGCAAGACTCCGTCTCCAAAAAAAAAAAAAAAAGAAAATTCTGGGTCTCGAGGCTGGGCGCAGTCACCCACACCTGTAATCCCAGCACTTTGGGAGGCCAACGCCTGCAGCTCACCTGAGGTCAGGAGTTTGAGACCAGCTTGGCCAATATGGTGAAACCCTGTGTCTACTAAAAATACGAAAAATTAGCCTGGTGGGGTGGTGTGTGCCTATAGTCCCAGCTACTCCAGAGGCTGAGGTAGGAGAATCGCTTGAACAAGGGCAAGGGAGGTTCCAGTGGGCCCAGATCACACCACTGCACTCCAGCCTTGGTGACAGAGTGAGACTCTGTCTCCAAAAAAAAAAAAAAGAGGCGGGGAGTGGTGGCTCACGCCTGTAATCACAGCACTTTGGGAGGTTGAGGAAGGTGGCTCACCTGAGGTCAGGAGTTCGAGACTAGCTTGGCCAACATGGTGAAACCCTATCTCTACTAAAAATACAAAAGTAGCCAGGCATGGTGGTGCATGCCTGTAGTCCCAGCTATTCGGGAGGCTGAGGCAGGAGAATTGCTTGAACCCCGGAGGTAGAGGTTGCAGTGAACTGAGATCGCGCCGCTGCACTCCAGCCTGGACGCCAAAAGTGAAACTCCCTCTAAAAAGAAAAAAGAAAAGTATACCACCCATTGTACAGGAATCTTGTGAAGATTACTTTTAAAATTATTTATTATTATTATTATCATGATTATTTATTTTTTTGAGATAGAGTCTCACTCTGTGGCCCAGAGTGGAGTGCAGTGGCACCATATCAGCTCACTTCAACCTCCGCCTCCTGCGTACAAGTGATTCTTATGCCTCAGCCTCCTAAGTAGCTGGGACTACAGGCATGCGCCACCATGCCTGGCTAATTTTTGTATTTTTAGTAGGATAGGTTTTCGCCATGTTGGCCAGGCTGGTCTCAAACTCCTGGCCTCAAATGATCTGCCTGCCTTGGCCTCCCAAAGTGCTAAGATTACAGGTGTGAGGCAACACACTCAGCCTATTGTGGCTAATTTTATTTTCCAAGTATTGCACCATGATTTCAGTTCCACATGTTCTTCCAGAACACTCTCCTTAAATCTGGGTGGGTCTTGTGATGCATTTAATTAAGAGAATGCAGGGAAGTAAACCTGTGTGATTTCTAAGACTAGATTAGAAAAAACCACACAGCTTCTACCTAGTGCTTGATATCTCACTGCCCATCCCTTGCCACTCACCCCCACACTCTCCTTGGGAGTCCTGAGCTGACACATAGGAAATCTAGTTAACCTGAAGTAGCTGTGATAGAGAGACCACATAGAGGTAGAGATGCCAGGAGGACTACAACTGTTCTAGCCCTCAGCTGTTTGAGTGTCCCAGCCCAGGTATCACAGATATGAGCGAGAAAGCCTTCAGATGATTCTAGCTTCTAGCCTTTGAACTACTCTAGCTAAGGCCTAGTGGGGTTGGGCTTTGGGCAATGCCAGCTGACACAACAGGATGAAGAAAAGCTGCCCCTGCTGAAGCCTGCCCAAATAGCAGCAAAATTGTGTTGTAGTTTTAAGCCACTAGGTTGGGGGTTGTTATATAGCAACAGATGAGGAGAACAATTACAGACTAGCTATTTTATGGATTGTGGCTCAATTTGGGTTTGCCTAATGTTTATTCATGATTAAATTCAGGCTATGCATTTTAGGCAAGACACTACTAAGATAATACTGTGCACATCTCACTGCATCCATCAAGTGACACATGGTGTTGATTTATTCCATTACTCTTGATGTTAATTTTGATCCTTGAGTAAAGATATATCTTCATGTTTCTCCATTGTAAAGTTACTCTTTTTCCTTGTATAATTGATAATTATTTTGTGGGGAGATACTCTGAGACAACATAAATAAAACCCATTCCCTCATCCATCTTTCCCCCACTAATTTTACTATCCATTGATGTTTACTGCCTAAATTTATTATGTTTATGATGGTTGCAAAATGAAGATATTCTAATTCAATTATTCCTTGTATGTTTATTAGTCAACATTCCATTATAAGGAAGAACTTTCTCTTCTCTCCATTTAATCTTTCATTTGTTTATATTGGCATAGACTGATATATTCCTAATTGATTCAGTGGACATAATGTTTACTATCATTGTCTATTTTGACATATTGTTTTTTATTTGGTCAGTAAAAGCTCTTTCAAGCTGACTTCTGTGTCCTTCTGACATGTCCCCATGATTCCTTGAGCACTTCCTTACTTCTGGTACAAAAAGTTGTTCCTAGTCATCTTGTCTCTTTTTTGGTCCTGAAATCAGCCATTTCTCTAAGAAGCCCTGGTTTCTCTTGCTGGAGAATGGTATTTAGAAAGCAGTATTTGGGTGCTGGCTTTGCTTATTGCTATTGGAGTGATACTGTTGTCAGCGTCTCTCTGTGGACAGAGACAAGTGAATACATAAAAGCAGTAAAAGGAAGGCTGGGTATGGTGGCTCATGCCTGTAATCCGAGCACTTTGGGAAGCAAAGGTAGACAGATCACTTGAGGTCAGGAGTTCGAGACCAGCCTGGCCAACATGGTAAAACCCCATCTCTACTAAAAATTAGCAAGGCATGGTGGAGGGCACCTGTAATCCCAGCTACTCGGGAGGCTGAGGCAGGCGAATTGCTTGAACCCAGGAGGTAGAGGTGGCAGTGAGCCAAGATTGCGCCACTGCACCCCAGCCTGGGCAACAGAGCGAGACTCCATCACAAAAACAAAAACAAAAAAAGTAGAAGGTGGCAAGTATTAATGAAGAGGAAAGGGTTATGGGATCACAAGAGGAGGAGACATGTAACCCAAGACTTCAGAGTTGTGGGGAGGGAATCAGAAATATTCCACACAGAAGATATTTATGTACAAAAGGCCCACGTCAAAAGAGAACATGTCATGTTTATGGAATTGAAGCAGTTTAATATGGCTAGAGAGTAGAGTGATGCGGCAGTGGTAAGAGAGCAGGCTGCAAGGTAAATAAGGGCTAGTCAAACCTCCAAGAGCCTAATAAGAAATGTTAGAAGTTTGGAGTTTTTCCTGAGAGCCATGGGGAGCCATAAAATGATCACATTTGTATTTTAGAATGGTTGTCTTCAATTAAAAAAAAAATTGCTGGGCACAGTGGCTCGTGCCTGTAATCTGAACACTTTGGGAGTCCGAGGCGGGTGGATCACTTGAGGTCAGGAGTTCTAGACCAGCTGGGCCAACGTGGCAAAGCCCTATCTCCACTAAAAATACAAAAAAATTAGCCAGACGTAGTGGTGCGTACATGTAATCCCAGCTACTCAGGAGGCTGAGGCAGGAGAATCGCTTGAACCCAGGAGGTGGAGGGTGCGGTGAGCCAAGTTTGCGCCATTGCACTCCAGCCTGGGTGACAAGAGCAAGATTCTGTCTCAAAATAAATAAATAAATAAATAAATAAATAAATAAATAAATAAATAATATTAGCCAGGTATGGGGGTGCACACCAGTAGTCCCAGCTACTTGGGAGGCTGAGGTAGGAGAATGACTTGAACTCAGGAGGCAGATGTTGCAGTAAGCTGAGATTGTGCCACTGCACTCTAGCCTAGGCAACAGAGTGAGATTCTGTCTCAAAAACAAACAAACAAACAAACAAACAAAACTCATATACTGCCCTAAAATAATTTTGCAAAACTGTGTACCTCTTTCCACATCTTAACAACTAATATTTTTCATAAGTTTACAAGTTAATTTTTTGTTAATGGGAGGTTGAAAATATTAAACATTTTGAAAGATGAAATAAGGTAACCATGGATGATGCCTGAAATACATATTTTATGACATGATACATACATACCAAATCTGAAACATTGTATGAAATTTCTATCTGTGGGTTTTAGCAACTGTATTTTGAAAAAATGTATTGGTCCTAGAAAGCATACAATTGCATTTAAAGGACTCAACATCACTGTTCTATGTTGCCTAAGATTTTTGAATTCAAGGCAACCTTGTCCCTTAACAAAAATATTTATATGACAAGCAAAGAAGGAAGACTTTGTAGGTTTAAGCTGCCTCAATGTACCATTAAAAGAGACTTCCATTCAGCGGACATGGATCTTCAGGAATAACAACAAAGAAAAGGTTTCCAGACTTCTGCTTCTGTCAAAGAAGAGGTAACAGGGACTGGATTTACCCTCCTGCCTGAAACAAACAAAAAAACTCAAACAAAATATATGAAACAGGGCCAGGCGCGGTGGCTCATGCCTGTAATTCCAGCACTTTGGAAGGCTGAGGCGGGCAGATCACTTGAGGTCAAGAGATCGAGACCAGCCTGGCCAACACGGTGAAACGCGGTCTCTACTAGTAATACAAAAATTGGCTGGGTGTGGTGGCACACGCCTGTAATCTCAGCTACTTGGGAGGCTGAGGCAGGAGAATTGCTTGAGCCCAGGAGGTGGAGGTTGCAGTAAGCCAAGATTGCACCATTGCACTTCAGCCTGGGCAATAAGAGTGAAACTCCATCTCAAACAAACAAACAAACAAATAAACAAACAAAATCAATCATTGTAATTTAACACATTCAAAAACTGAAAAAAGAAAAACTATATAGTTATTTGAATAGCCACAGAAAAAGCATTTCACAGCATCCATTCTTGACCAAAACTTTCAGCAAAAGAGGAACAGAAGGAAACTTCCTCAACTTGACAAAGGGCATCTATGAAAACCCACAGGTTATTTGTGAAAGACTGAATGTTTTCTCCCTAATAAGTGTCAACGAGTAGCCAGGCGTGATGGGGGGTGCCTGTAATCCTAGCTACTCGGGAGGCTGAGGCAGGAGAATTGCTTGAACCCAGGAGGTGGAGGTTGCAATGAGCCGAGACTGCACCATTGCGCTCCAGCCTGGGCAACAAGAGTGAAATTCCGTCTAAAAAAAAAAAGAAAAAGAAAAAGAAAAAGTAAGTGTCAATATGAAGTTTGGGAGATTGGGAGAGAAGTTTTGTTTTGACTTGTTGAGTTTGGGGCCTAACATGACATTGACAATCGAACTGAGGATGAACATAGTTATCTGGGTCTGGAGCACAGAAGAGAGTTGTTAAAACATAGAGCATATTAAGGGTATTTTAAAAACAAGTCTATATTTTATTTATTTATTTATTTTGAGATGGAGTTTCACTCTTGTTGCCTAGGCTGGAGTGCAGTGGCACCATCTTCACTCACTGCAACCTCTGCCTCCCAGAGTAGCTGGATTACAGGTGTCCACCACCACACTTGGCTAATTTTTTGTATTTTTAAGTAGAGACGGGGTTTTACCATGTTGGCCAAGCTGGTCTCAAACTCCTGACCTCAGGCGATCCACCTGCCTTAGCCTCCCAAAGTGCTGATATTACAGGTGTGGGCCACCGCACCTGGCCAACAAGTCTATATTTTTAAACAAGTGCCCCAAGGAAGAGTAAGATGAGAGAAGGATTAGGAATAGAAATACTGAAGAAATCTAGACCTTAAAGCTCCTGAAGGACAGATACTGGAAAAGGAGCAAGCAAAGGCAACCAAGAGCAATCACAGCGATGAAAAGACAACTTTTTGGTGCATTTTAAAGAAAATCCAGTTTCAACAAAGAGGGATGGGTCAATAGAGTCAGAAGCTAAAGAAGAACTTAGGAATCAGGATCCTACATTGTGTGCATGCCAATATTCTTAGCCATTAAGCACAGTTAACCACTAGAATTTGTTTGTTTATTTATTTATTTATTTTGAGACGGAGTTTCACTCTTGTCGCCCAGGCTGGCGTGCAAAGGCATGATCTTGGCTCACTGCAACCTCCCCCTCCCGGGTTCGAGCGATTCTCCTGCCTCAGCCTCCTGAGTAGCTGGGATTATAGGCACACACCACCACGCCTGGCTAATTTTTGTATTTTTAGTAGAGACGGGGTTTCATGATGTTGGCCAGAGTGGTCTGGAACTCTGACCTCAGGTAATCCACCCTCCTCGGCCTCCCATAAAGTGCTGGGATTACAGGTGTGAGCCACCATGCCTAGCCTAGAATATATTTAAACTAAGCATTGTTTAAGATAGATGGGATTTAGCCAATCCTTAATGCCAGTATATCATATCACATTCCATTCCATTGGGGGTGGATGTTTATGTAAGTTGAGGCTCTCCTATTGGTTACTACACCCTTCTTTAGATTGTGCATGCAGACCTACCCAGAGAAGCCAGTATCCATGGCTTTGGAGAGTTCAAATATTCAATTTTCGGTTCATAAAAAGATAAGCAAAATACTTGAGTCTCAGGCCCACTAGGACCTTGGGCCTTTCGTTTTTGTAAATATTTCACTAATAAACTTGTCTACTCTTTCCCAGATTAGGGAGCCCTTACAATCTATACTGAGAGGCACATTATCTCACTACCCCTCAATTTCCTCATTTGTAAAAAGGGTAAGAACATCAATCCTACCTTACTACTTTCACGGGACTGGTTAAAGTTAGTTTTCAAAGTGTTTTCTCACTTTGGCTCCTTAACACCCGAACTAGAGTCTGACACAAGAATGAACTGCAGTAGAATGTTGGCTGTATTATAATAACAATATTTGTGGAAAGGCTTTGTTAGCTGGAAGCCATCTCAAGTATTATTCTTTATACCCCAATCTCGATTTAGGCCTCCAGGTAACCAAATTCAATGTAACACCTCATCTTGATGGTCGCCAAGGGATAGGTGGAGGGACTGCAGCCCCTTCCCCACAAACAATTCCAATAAAAACATTGCTGTGCAAACAGAGCTTCATGACCAGTTCCCTGGGCCAGCTGCTCACCAGAATACCACTCCCAAACTCCCTTTTCTTTGGAAATACTGCACCTGCTGTAGAACTTTTTGTGGGAAACTGTATAACTTTTCAAGTATCTAAGTGATCAGTTCCTACAATGACATCCTTGAGATATGGTCACGGAACTTTCCAAAGCAGCCTTGGCCTCCTTCATGTCCGACAACCTGAGATAAGGCCACGCCACCGGCTAAGAGTTCCGCCAGAGGCCCAGCTCTCAGGAGGCCTCCTTGGTGCCGCCAGTCTCCCGCAGTCGTCCAACGTAGCACGCAAATCGGGTAGAAGCAAACTGGCTCGGATTCGGCTTCGGTTTTTCTCCCGGCCGGCGCCACAGGCCCCGCCTCCCGGGGCTGGCTCTTCGGTGCGAGGGCGGGAGGGGCGGAGCCGGTGGGTGCCGCGGGCTCCTCCTCCTAAGGGCGGGCCGCCGGAGACCCGGCCAGTTTTGCCGGCTGGGACGGGGCTGGGGGCGGGGCCAGACGCCGCGAGCCCCTCCTCTCGAGGGCCGGCCGGTTTGGCGGCGGCTGTGGAGGGTATCTGAGGCTCGGCTGCCAAGCCGAACGGGCTCTGGCTCCTCCCAGTGGCCGGCCGGGGCGGAAGCAGGAGGCGGGGGCAGCGTGCGCGCTGCTGGTCTCCTCTCCCGCGGCGCTGGGGCCCGCGCTCTGCTGCTGTTGCTCCATTCGGCGCTTCTCTGGCGGCTGGCTCCTCTCCGCTGCCGGCTGCTCCTCGACCAGGCCTCCTTCTCAGCCTCGGCCCGCGGCGCCGACCCTTCCGGCACCCTCCCGCCCCGTCTCGTACTGTCGCCGTCACCGCCGCGGCCCCGGCCCTGGCCCCGATGGCTCTGTGCAACGGAGACTCCAAGGTCAGCGTGGGGGTCCCTGCAGCACCGCATCCCGGCGGAGGCGAGGCTCCCGGACCGGGGAGCCACCCCGCGGGGCCCTTCCCCACCCCTTCCCCCAGCCCGTCCGCGCAGCCCTGCGGCCCGGGCAGCCATGCGTCGGAGAGTCCCTGGTCGGGGCCTGTGGCATGATTTTTCTCGGGAGCGGCAATGCTTTGTTGATTCTGTCTGCGTGTCGAGGTCCGGGCGTCGGGGAGGGCATCAGCTCCCGCGGCCGCGCCGATGGCCCCCGCCTCCCCCGCGCCGCTGTGGGGCGCAGAGCCCGCGAGCGCGGCCCGAGGGTGGGGGTAGGGAGGTGAGCAGGCGTGTGTGTCTGTGTGTCGTGGTGGGGGCTTCCTTGGCTCTCACCCCGTCCCTTTGGGAGGCTGGGGGCCTGTTGTGGCGTTCCCGTGGCCCGCCGAAGGCAGGGCAGGGTCGAGGCCTCCTGTGCGGCGTTGGAGCTGGGCCGGCCTCTGGTCTTCCCGCCACCCGGTTTCCCGCCTGCCCTCGGCGAGGCCCGCTCCATTTCCCCCGCCGGCCTTGGGCTCCGTAGCGGTTAGGTCGGTTCTGGACGAACCCCGCGGGGCTGCACCGTCTTCCCCCTCCCCCCACGCCCCCGCAGGCCCGCGTGAGGGCTGGTGGCCCCGGGGTCGCGCACTCCGTTCCCCCTCCCCGCTTCCTTCCCAGAGAGGAAAGGGTGTGTGTCCAGGTCCCGCCCCCGTCCAGTTTACTCCCTGTCTAGCTTGCTGGTTTGCGGGGTAACCCGCTTCCCCGCCTTTGGGGTCGCTCCCCGGGATGCGAGCCGTGCCAGCTCGCCCGAGGGCTGGACAGTCGGGAGTTCCGGAGTGCTGGAAAAGTTGCCACCTTGACGTACCCGGCGGGGAGAGCACGTTTGACCGCTGCTGCGCATCTCCTCGCCTCCAACTCACTTTTTTCTTAGACCCTTTCTCGTACTTTCGTCCCGCTTCTGAATTGGGCACCTTCGCTTTCACCTCTGTATTACCATTTTCATTGGCCTGGAGTTCTTTCCGACCTTCACTAAGTCAGTTTTGCCTGCGGGAAACCGCGCAGTTTTGAACTGCGATTTACTTGAGTAAGATATATATACCTCCTCCTGTACGCTGTTGAGGGCCTAGCTTTAGGAAAAAACTTAATTAAATTTGATTCGGGAGGTGGGATTATATACTTCGAGTGGAATTTGGTGCTCTACGTCAGATAATAGTGCTTTATACAGGCAGAATTTTAACATTCTCTTTAAAAGGTGCTCAAGGGTCACGTCTTAGGAGGTACTCTTGAATGGTTGCTTAGCACCTGGTAGTAATTCAAAAAGTATTTGTTGAACAAATGAGTAAAGATTATAAGGTAGCTGATTTTAACTCTTTTAACCAAGGCACCAGTGGTGCTTGGGTCCGGGGAGCTCTTTCTGAGGGTTGTAAAACTGGTGAAGAACACACAAACCTTTAGTTTCTGACCGCAGAAGCAAATGTAAACCTCATTGTTCAGCTCTTTCCTGCATACTAGTTTACTTGCAAAGCATTTTTCTGTCTAGTTTTGAGCCTTACAACTCATTGGAAAGATTCATCTTTATGCTGATAGATGAAATAACGTGTTAGAAGGACTGAAAATTTATGGGCTTTGAAAGATACATAGTGCGTTTGAGAGGAGTGTTTTCACAAAACTAAGTGACAGGAAAGTGTTAAGATCTCTTTCCAGAGTATATAAGAGGATTTTTCTTCTTCCTAACTGGTATTTTTTGTTTTGCTCGACTTGGAATTACAAAGATAATCTTATCCGTTTGCTATATTTGAGCCTAAGGTGAATTAATTTTATTTCAAGGTTCTTTATGTTTTATAGCATAATTAAACATTTAAAAAACTATGTGAACGATTAGTTTTGGACTGAATTGGAAGCATTTTCAGGAGGAACATCTGGAGAATTAACATATTTAATCAAATCTGTGATCATTGTATGTACCCCTGAGGATAAAAAAAGTCCTGACAAACCATAACATGCCATTGATCATAAACATTTTAAGTAAAGAGATATTAAATATGGGAAATACCTTATATCACCTACTATATTATGCGTATTTCTAAGAGGCCCACCTGGAAATAAGTAGGAGTCTTATTTTGCATAGCCTACCATTGAACCACCTTTCCCTTGGGAGGAAGGGCTTGCTTTGTACATTGATTGGGCCTTTGCTGTGTGTATCTTAGTTCATAAATTAAAAGTTGGGCAAGAGCTGGTTTTGATTTCTGTTTCTGGTACATTTCAGTTATCAGGATTTTCTGAAACAGCATTTTTGCATGATAGAAACTAGAGAGGGACCTAAAAGCTCTAAAAGCATTTGGGATATTTTAATTATTTTTTATAGACAGTACTTCATTTAATTTTTAATTTATATATTTTTTAGACAGGATCTTGCTCTGTCACCCAAGCTGGAGTGCAGTGGTGTGATCACAGCTCACTGTTGCCTTGACCTCGTTAGCCTCATGAGTAGTTGGGAGTACAGGCATGGGTCACCCCGCCCTGCTAATTTTTATGTTTTTTGTAGAGACAGGTCTCGCTATGTTGCTCAGGCTGGTCTGGAACTCCTGGGCTCAAGCGATCCTCCCACTTTAGCGTCCGGAAGTGCAGGGACTACAGTAGTGAGCCACTGTGCCTGGCCAGGATTTTACTTATTTAAATTTTTTTATTTCCATATGTTATTGGGGAACAGGTGTCATTTAGTTACATGAGTAAGTTCTTTTTTTTTTTTTGAGACGGAGTCTTGCTCTGTTGCCCAGGCTGGAGTGCAGTGGCAAGATCTCGGCTCACTGCAAGCTCCGCCTCCGGGTTCACGCCATTCTCCTGCCTCAGCTTCCCAAGTAGCTGGGACTACAGGTGCCTGCCACCTGTAGCTAATTTTTTTGTATTTCTAGTAGGGACAGGGTTTCACCGTGTTAGCCAGGATGGTCTCGATCTCCTGACCTCGTGATCTGCCCGCCTCGGCCTCCCAAAGTGCTGGGATTTACAGGCGTGAGCCACTGTGCCCGGCCATGAGTAAGTTATTTAGTGGTGATTTGTGACATTTTGGTGCACCCATCACCCGAGCAGCATACACGGCACCCAATTTGTAGTCTATCCCTCACCCGCTTCCCACGCTTTGCCCCTGAGTCTCCAAAGTCCATTGTGTCATTCTTACACCTTTGCATCCTCACAGCATAGGTGATCAGCTTTTCTTTAAAAACTTTTTATTATGGCAAGGGTGTATTTGACATAGTAACTTTCTTGAGTTTTATTAAGGCAGCATTATCAGAGTAGAGCTTTGGGTGACTTGTCAAGTTTCCTTCTCCTTTCCCCCATCTAAGGGTGAGACTCTTGTTTGTAGTAAAGGTGGTACCTGTCCTATCACCTTCATTGAGAGGTTATGACTAGGTTATATCATACTTGGATGAAAGATGTTTTATAAACACTCCCTTAGTGATTACAGGTAATACAGAATCTTTAATGGCATTTAATAATGTTAATTTTGGCCGGGCGCGGTGGCTCACGCCTGTAATCCCAGCACTTTGGGAGGCCGAGGCAGGTGGATCACCTGAGGTCGGGCGTTCAAGACCAGCCTGACCAACATGGAGAAACCCCGTCTCTACTAAAAATACAAAACTAGCCGGGGTGGTGGCACATGCCTATAATCCCAGCTACTCGGGAGACTGAGGCAGGAGAATTGCTTGAACCCGGGAGGCGGAGGTTGCGGTGAGCCGAGATCGCGCCATTGCACTCCAGCCTGGGCAAAAAGCGAAACTCTGTCTCAAAAAAAAATAAAATAAAATAAAATAAAATAAAATAAAATAATAATGTTAATTTTAAGTTTGGAATTTCCAAATTTAAGATTTTGAATGCAATGGGAATATAACCTGGGATTTTTATCCAGGATGCACTGAGAATTAAACAACTGTATCAACTTTTGTCACAACTTAGTAAATTTTTTTCTTAGATAAAAGTTAGATTTTTCAGATTTTATTCCGTTAGGATATTCGTTTAGAGTGGAAGAACTGCTGCAGACAAAAGGAATGGTTTTTAGTGTAGTATGTTCTTAGACTTGAAAGGTTTTGAAATTCCTCCAGGAATCTCAGATGACATTGCCTTTAGCGTGGGCCAACTTGTCACTTAAGGAAAACAATTCAGTCTTTTAAGAATTTTTACAAAAAGTATAGACTTGTCCTATACTTGTACAAATGTATTTGATACTTTTTTAAGGTTAATGAATTACACTCCAAAGGATGTTGTTTGAAGTAACGAATAATTATTTGCTACCCAGAATAATCAAATTTTACTGTTGTGAGACATTCTTAAACTTTGTTTTCTTTTTCTTCTTTTTTTTTTTTTTTGAGACAGTCTGGCTCTGTTGCCCAGGCTGGAGTACAGTGGCATGATCTTGGCTCCCTGCAACCTTCATCTCCCTGGTTCAAGTGATTCTTGTGTGATCCTTGTGCCTCAGCTACCCGAGTAGCTGGGATTACAGGCATGTGCCACCACGTCCGGCTAATTTTATATTTTTAGTAGAGACAGGGTTTCACCATGTTGGCCAGGCTGGTCTCAGAACCCCTGACCTCAGGTGAGTCGCCCGCCTTGGCCTCCCAGAGTCCTGGGATTACAGGTGTGAGCCACTACACCTAGCCTTAAACTTTGTGTTTTGTTTTGTTTGGTTTGGTTTTGAGACAGTCTTGCTTTGTCACCCAGGCTGGAGTGCGGTGGCATGATCTCCCCTCATTGCAACCTCCGCCTCCCAGGCTCAAGCAATTCTCCTGACTCAGCCTCCCGAGTAGCTGGGACTAAATGCGCATGCCGCCGTGCCTGGCTAACTTTTGTACTTTCAGTAGAAATGGGGTTTCACCATGTTGCCAAGGCTGGTCTCGAACTCCTGGGCTCAGGTGATCCGCCTGCCTTGCCTCCCAAACTGCTAAGATTATAGGCATGAGCCACCATGTCCGGCCCTGGCCTTAAACTTTGTTTTTATGCCTCTTTCTAACCTAAACCATGTTTAGATGCTGAAAATGAATGAAGGTATCAGGGTTAATGCATAGTTCTGAAGCACTTTGTGAATCAACAGAAAAGTAATTGTTTCATAGAATTTTAAATCTCTGTATGGCATATATAATTCTGGGTTGTGTAGAATATTATTCTTTTCATGCTTATTGTGGAATAGAGATGTTTCTGTATTTGCTCAAGAATGATGGTGGTTAAAAAAATAGCTTTATTATAGTAAAAACATAACAGTCAATTGCTTTTCTTGTTGGTGGACCCTTGCTATGGCTTCAGGTTCATGGTTTTGAGGACCTAGGAGATTATATAGTTAAGTTTATACACTCATTAAGATTGTTATGTGAAAGGGAGTAAGATCTCTAAACTGGGGCACATGAGCATAAAAAAAGAAGGTGTGGAAAATTTAAATTTATAATAATTGCTGCAAAATAAAATTGTAGATTTGCACAATAAAATTGTAGATTTGCACAATACGATTAGTAAGTAAATGGCAAAACTCCTTTAGCAAGAGTGTTCAGATTACTGTCTTCTGTACATTATACACAGGGACGTATAACATCTCTTTCCTGCATGTGTTACACAAATACCCCATATTTCCCAGTGACCCAGCTTATAATGGCCTTGAGGCTCCTGTGCATCTTGCAAGGTGAGGAGTGGCTGTAACACAACTGGGAGGTACATGAGTAGCTGGCAGGAACAGCAACTTCAGATATTTCTCCTATCATCACCCAAGACTAGATAGAGTTAGCTATCCTTAATTGCCTGTGTCCAAGTGTACTTGATTTTATCAGAAAAGAGTCAGGAAAGATGTGTTATCAGTATTTGGCATTCAGACTGAATGAGAAGTTAAAAGTGAGAACTCTGTTTGCTATGCTTGCAACCCACACGACACTAGACAAAGCCATAGCTGAAGGTGGTATTAAATATAAGGTGAAAGTTTAACAAACCCATCCTATTTTACTTTAATGCAGTTATTCATAGTATGTTGTTAAAAAGAAAAATCTGAGACAAATGTTAAGCTGGGTGGGATACCGGAATAACAGATGTACATCAGGAGAGTCCTGGGCAGACTGGACCATATGGTCACTCCAGTTATAGAGCACGTATTGTTCTGAGTTTGGCTCTGATTTCTCCCAGTGATATGTATTTAAAATTTGGCTAAAATTTAAGTCTAATGTGTATACATTAGCATTATTTTTCTGAGTTAATTATATAATAAGAGTATTACCCTAAAATTCTTGAAAATTGAGTGTCATTAATTACTTGTTTTTTAAAAGTGGTGAGCCAGCAATGCTGAACCTGACCAAGAGGTAAAATAATCTTCTCTAGTCTGCCATAACACTTGCAAGGGATGTTTCCCAAACCTTTAAAGCTGCCTGGGCATGTGAAGTTTTCTGTTTAGTTACTCCTGTTTGTCACTGGAAAAACAGTAGCCTTTTAATCTCAAAACTCACAGCAGTCCATGTAAATTTAATTTACTTCTGCCTCATTTGCAGTTTGGAGAACGAGTCTCAGTAATTCTCCTGAATACTATTACGAATGTAAATTTAGGACTCCAGATTTCTAAAATTCTGCTTCGGACAAATTTTGGATCAACGATCTCTGATTAATTTGGGAAATTTTAGATGAACAAAAGTACTTGTAGATACATCATTATTTTGATGTTACTGGTAGTAGTAGAACTTTATTATGCTTTATTATTTCTTTTTTTTTTTTTTGAGACAGTCTTGCTCTGTCACCCAGGCTGGAGTGCAGTGGCCGGATCTCAGCTCACTGCAAGCTCCGCCTCCCGGGTTCACGCCATTCTCCTGCCTCAGCCTCCCGAGTAGCTGGGACTACAGGCGCCCGCCACCACGCCCGGCTAGTTTTTTTGTATTTTTTAGTAGAGACGGGGTTTCACCGTGTTAGTCAGGATAGTCTCGATCTCCTGACCTCGTGATCCGCCCGTCTCGGCCTCCCAAAGTGCTGGGATTACAGGCTTGAGCCACCGCGCCCGGCCTATGCTTTATTATTTCGCAAGCAAATTAAAAGAAATTTTAGTCAACATCCATGTCCCCAATCTGGATTCTACCATTTACTTTTCTTTAAAAAACATTATTTTTATAATGGCTTTATTGAGATATAATTCACAGACCATGTACTTTGCTTATTTAAAGTGTCCAACCCCATAGTTCTTAGTGTATTCATAGATTTATACAACCATCACCCCCCATTTGTACAGTTAATTTTAAAACATTCTCATCCCCCCTCCCCCAAAAGATCCTCTGCCCTTTAGCAAAGGCCCCATTTTCCTGCAACCACTCCTCCCTCCCAATCCTAGTCAACCACAAATTCATTTTCTGTCAGTAGATTTGCCAATTGTCTTAGTCTGTTGGGGCCGCTAAAACAAAATACCAGAAACTGAGTGGCTTATGAACAACAAAAATTTCTGACAATTCTGAGTGCTGAGTTCAAAATCAAGGGACCTGCAGATTCAGTGCCTGGTGAGGGCCCACTTCCTGGTTCATAGAAGTGCTTCCTGCACTTCTATGTGCAAGGTGAGGGGCCTCTTTTTTTTTTTTTGAGAGTCTCACTAGTACAGTGGTGTGATCTCAGCTCACTGCAACCTCTGCCTCCTGGATTCAAGCGATTCTCCTGTTTCAGCCTCCTGAGTAGCTGGGCATGTGCCACCATGCCCAGCTAATTTTTGTATTTTTAGTAGCGACAGGGTTTTGCCATGTTGACCAGGCTGGTCATGAACTCCTGACCTCAGGCGATCTACCTACCTTGGCCTCCCAAAGTGTTAGAATTACAGGCGTGAGCCACTGTGCCCGGCCCCTAGGGCCTCTTTTGTAAGGGTACTAATCCTATCCGTGTGGGCTCTGCCCTCATGCTCTAACCACCTCCCAAAGACCTCGCCTCCTAATACCACATTGGTGATTAGGTTTCAACATATGAATTTTAGGGGGACACAAACATTCAGACCATAGCACCTATTTTGGACATTTTGTGACTAGAATCTTAAAATATATGGTGTTTTGTGGCTTTCACTTAGCATAATGCTTTCAAGGTTCATCTTGTAGCATGTGTAAGTACTTTATTCCTTTTTATTACCTGCTAATATTCCATTGTATGTATACCACCTTATATTTATCTACTCATCAGTTGGTGAACATTGGGTTGTTTTCACTCTGGATATTGTGAATAATGCTGCCGTGGACATTTCTGTATAAGTTTTTATCTAGACAAAAGTTTTCATGCTCTTGAGTATATATCTAGGAGTGGAATTTCTGGGTCATATGGTGACTCCGTTTAACGTTTTAGTGAACTGTCAGACTGTTTTCCAAAGCAGCTGCAACATTTTATATTTCTGTCTGCTGTGTAGCAGTATATGTTAAGATTCTCCAGAAAAACAGTAGGCTATAGACAGAGAAATAGATAATAGATATGTATATATAGAGAAATATGAGAGGAAATTTGTTAGGGGAATTGGCTGACACAATTATGAAGGCTGAGAAGTCCCACGATAGACTGTCTGCAGGCTGGAGAACCCACCAAGCTGGTAGCATTACTTCGTGTAAGTCTGAAGACCTGAGAACTGGGGGAGTCCATGGTGTAACTCTCAGTCTGAAGGCCTGAGAACCTTGGTGGAAGAGGGTTGGTAAGAGGACGATGGGAGAGTGGCTGCTGGTGCAAGTCCTGGAATCCGAAGGCCATATCCTGAAGTTCTTATATATAAGGGCAGAAGGTGTCCTAGCTCCAGAAGGGAGATAATTCGACTTTCCCCTGCCTTGAATTTGTTCTGCCCTGGCCTCAGCCTATTGGATAATGCCTGCCCACATTGGATGAGGGTCGATCTTCCTTTCTCTGTCTACTGATTCAAATGCCAGTCTCTCCTGGAAGCACCCTCAGAGACATACCCAGAAATAATCCTTTACCAGCTCTCTGGGTATTATTAGTCTAGTGAAGTTTATACCTGAAATTAGCCATCACTATTTCTCCACATCCTTTTTTTTCCCCTTGAGACAGAGTCTCTGTCGCCCAGGCCGGAGTGCAGTGGTGCTATCTCGGCTCACTGCAACCTCCACCTCCCCAGTTCAAATGATTCTCCCACCTCAGCCTCCCAAGTAGCTGGGATTACAGGCGTGCGCCACCACACTGGCTAATTTTTGTACTTTCAGTAGAGTCGAGGTTTTCCCACGTTGGTCAGGCTGGCCTCGAACTCCTGACCTCAGGTGATCCGCCTGCCTCGGCCTCCCAAAATGCTGGGATTACAGGCATGAGCTACCACGCCTGACCTACTTGTCTTTTTGATTATAGCCATCAGAGTCGCTGTGAAGTGGGATCTCATTCTGGCTTTAATTTGCATTTCCCTAATGACTGATTATGTGCATTTTTTCCATGTGCTTATTGGCCATTTATATATTTTCTTTGGAGAAATGCCTGTTCAGGTCTTTTGCCCATTTGTTTTTTTTTTTTTTTTGAGGCGGAGTCTCATGCTGTCACCCAGGCTGGAGTGCAGTGGCACAATCTCAGCTCACTGCAACCTCCACCTTCTGGGTTTAAGCAGTTCTCCTGCCTCAGCCTCCCAAGTAGCGGGGATTTCAGGGACCCTGCCACCATGCCTGGCTAACTCTTTTGCCCATTTTTAAATTGGATTATTTTTCTTTTTTATTGAGTTTTAAGAGTTTTTTGTTTTGTTTTGTTTTTTAAGTCTAGAGATGTTTCTTGTCAATATGATTTGTGATTATTTTCTGCCATTCTATGGATTATCTTTTTACACTTTCTTAATGGTGTTCTTTGAAGCACCAAAACCTTTAATTTTGAGGCTTAATTTATTTCTTCTTTTGTCACTTTCATTTTTGGTGTCATCTAAAAAACTGTTGCCTAATTCAATGCATATCACAAAGATTTGTGTAATTACCTATGTTTTCTTATAAAAGTTTTATAGTTTTTGCTCTTATTTATGTCTTTGTTTCATTTTGAGATCATTTTTGTATCTTTTCTAAGGTGGATTTAATCTGACTTATGGTTTTTTAACAGACTGGCTCTTAGATTTGGATGACTGTTGGCCTTGTTATTGACACGCTGGCAGAGCTTGACCGTCAGTGCCCCGGAAGGCTGAGGGTAACAGTTGCTCATTGTGGTAGTATCTTTTTATATCAGCTTTGTATCTTTAGTATCGGTTTGTGGAGAGAGGTGGTAGTTTAAAAAACTTACTAATAGGTGTTTTGTTTTGCTTGTTTTTATTGTGGTAAAATGTACATGCAGTGAAGTGCATAGATCTTTAAGTATGTAGTTTGAGTTTTGACATATATATGTACTCATGTAACCGTCACCCCAATTGATATAGAACATTTCTGTCACAACATTCCCTTGAACAACAAATAGAATCAGAAGCCCTCTGGATTTAACAAAGTTATGTTTTTAAAAAATGCAAACTTGGTGCAGTATTTTTAAGTAAAAACTTTTTTCAGTTATTAAAATCTTTATCGGTTTGTCTGTTAGGCATATTATCCTGTCTAATGTGGTACATCTTGGGTTAACCAGGTCTGTCTCTCTAGAGGTTAATAGTGCTTCCCAGTGGTTTCTTTTCTCTGATGTCTTTCCTTCATTAGTTACTCCCTTATTAAAAGAAAACGATAAATGTGCATTTGTATTTTAATGTCTAAAGCTAAAGAATCAGTGTAACGTTTATCATAAAGACAAAGTCACAGAGAGATGACCATAATTATAGACATTTGGTACAATTTTGACTTACACTCTTTGTATTTCTGTTGTATATGGCCAGCAAAGGCAGAATCAAAACATGTTATTAATATTTATTTGTTGTATATATTTATGGGGCACAATGTGATGTTTTGACAAAGTATGTTGTTAATTCAGAGCCTGCTATGGATGCTTTGATATTAGTTTTTTGGGTTTTTTTTGAGATGGAGTTTTGCTCTTGTTGCCCAGGCTGGAGTGCAATGGCGTGATCTCGGCTCACCACAACCTCTGCCTCCTGGGTTCAAGCGATCCTCCTGCCTCAGCCTCCCAAGTAGCTGGGATTACAGGCATGTGCCATCACACCTAGCTAATTTTGTATTTTTAGTAGAGACGGAGTTTCTCCATGTTGGTCAGGCTGGTCTCAAACTCCCAACCTCTGGTGATCCACCCGCTTTGGCTTCCCAAAGTGCTGGGATTACAGGCATGAGCCACTGTGCCCAGTTTGATATTAGTTTTTTAAATGTTACTTAGGCTGGTGGTAGAAACATCTTCACAAAGGCATATGATATACTAATTTTTAAAATTGTACTGTGGCATTTCAGTTAGCTATTGCCACAGTAATGCTGATTAACAATCATAAAATCTAAGTGGCGTACAAACATAAGCATTTATTTTTTGCTTATGAGTTTGTGGGTCAGCTGACATTGCTCAGCTCCACTTGATCTTGTCCTTTTCCTGAGACTAGTACACTCATGATGTTATGGTGGCAGAAGCCCAAGAGGCAAGTGGAAACACTAAGACTGCTTAAGGCAGCAGGGCCTGGTGGCTCACACCTGTAATCCCAGCAGTTTGGGAGGCTGAGGTGGGCGTTATCACTTGAGCTCAGGAGTTTAGACCAGCCTGGGCAACATGACGAAACCCTGTCTCTACTAAAAATACAGAACATTAGTCAGGTGTGGTGGTGCACGCATGGGGGGTCCCAGCCACCTGGGAGACTGAGCTGGGAGGATTGCTTGAGCCTGGGAAGCGGAGGTTGCAGTGAGCTGAGGTCGTGCCACTGCACTTTAACCTGGGTGACAGAGTGAGACCCTGTCTCAAAAAAATAAAATAAAATAAAATAAATGAAGACTGCTTAAGGCTTGGCGTACTATGACTTTTGCCCTCGTTACGTTGGCCAAAGCAAGTCTTGTGCTTGAGCCCAGTGACAAAGGTGAGGGAAGTGTATTCTATCTGTAATAGGACAAGCTGCAGACTCAAGTGATAAAATCATAGATACAGGAAACGGTGAAGAATTAGGGCCAATGATGCAGACTGTTGTATATGGAAAATTGAAAACATTTGCATAAGTACAGTGAAGAGTATAATGATCCCTCATGTCCCTATCCAGTTCAGCAATTATCAACATGTGACCAGTCTTTCATTTATGTTTATGTAGTGCATCACAGTAAGATAGTTACATATGTCTGGTTGTCTGTTTTTGTGTGTTAAGCTGCATTGGTTGATTCAGATATTACCAACTTATCCATCATTATCAGGTTTCTCATTAACCTTTTACCTAATGGTTTTAATAGCCACTGTTTTTCAGTGCTTCTCAAACATCTGTAGTGAAGACCATTTTAAAAAAATTTCCAGTACTGAGGACTGCTACTTTTGTAAAATACAATATATTTCTAGACAAATGAAAATATAAAATCTAATATATTTTAAAAGCCCCCGATATTTATTATAGATGCAACAGAAATAAAATTACTTTGTCAACTTGTTATGCAAATTTATGGATGCTTATGTAAAACTTATGTATTCTTTTTTTGTCATGAACTGGTAACAGTTTACTTAAAAATGTTCCTTCGCTAACTATGTGGTTACTCTGGTAGAGTCAGAATACATGCGTGATTCATTCTCATTATCAGTATTATTTTACCAATTTTGTAAATAGTTTTTTCAGGTTTTATTCATTATTTCCAATGGTGCAATTAATGTATGCTGTATAATAGAAAGGGTCACATGTAGAAAAGAGACTGGGTTTATGAAGTACAAAATAGTAACATCATGAAAAATGGACCACATACTACCTACATACTAAACACTTGTGAAATTGTGACACTCCATTACTTAAAGTTTATTTTTTTTCTTTTTGTTTTTGAGACAGAGTCTCACTTTGTCACCTAGGCTGGAGTGCAGTGGCACGATCTCAGCTCATTGCAACTTCTGCCTCCTGGGTTCAAGCCATTCTCATACCTCAGGCTCTCAAGTAGCTAAAACTGTAGGCGCAGGCTACCACGCCTAGCTAATTTTTGTATTTTTAGTAGAGATGGGGTTTCACCATGTTGCCCAGCCTGGTCTCAAACTCCTGAGCTCAAGTGATCCACTTGCCTCAGCCTTCCAAAGTGCTGGGATTACAGGCATGAGCCACTGCGCCTGGCCTAATTTATATCTTAAGGAAAAAAATGTATAAATATCTTAAAAATACTTTAGGAATAGTGATCATATGATAATCAAAATTAAGAGTGTTCACAAATTCAGTATATTTAGAAAAATATAGCCCTTTGATTATCTTTCATCTCTTCATAAAAACTGTCTTGTGTTTTAAGGTCATCTTTAGTACACTGATAGTATGGGAAGATGAACTGAAGAGAACGAGTCAGAGTTTGGGTATACATTTGTATTGTTTTCATTTCTTCGCTTCTTTGCAAGATACCTTTGGTTCTTCATGCAAGCAGGCTACACATGTGCACACACTTGAAATCACCTTCAAAAGTAATTTTTGTTAAAATAGTAGATCTCCGTCACCACAGGAATGCAGAGTGAGTCAGGACAACTAGAGGTGAACGTAAGAAAAAACCCAAGGAGTTTAACAGAACAGAATTGATCAGACTGAACGCAGTTCAGAACTTTTTGTTCTAATATTTTAATAATTTGACAACAGTTTTTACTGAATGTTTACCCTTTTCAAAATTGTGTACGTTGCCAACTTTAGGAAACAAGCAGATTGATTCGGGCTGATTGATACTGGTTTAAACCTACCCAAAGATAACCTTGTTCCTCAGTTGGCTAATGCTTGTTATTGAATAGAAAAACTAGCTATAATGAAGATTTTAGGGATTTAAATATCACGAGGCAGGCCAGGCATGGTGGTTAACACCTGTAATCCCAGCACTTTGGGAGGCTAAGGCAGGTGGATCACCTGAGGTCAGGAGTTCAAGATCAGCCTGGCCAACATGGTGAAACCCCGTCTCTACTGAAAATACAAAAATTAGCTGGGCATGGTGGTGCACTCCTGTAATCCCAAGTACTCAGGAGGTTGAGACAGGAGAATCACTTGAACCTGGGAAGGGGAGGTTGCAGTGAGCTGAGATTGCACCACTGCACTGCAGCCTGGGCAACAGAGTGAGACTCTGCCTCAAAAAAAAAAAAAAAAAAAATCACAGGGCAAAGAACAATATACTTTCATTTAGTCAACAGTGCCAACTTTTCTTAGTTATCTGAGAACTGGTCACATACGTATATTGTGTCAACAAAATAATATTGCCTTAACTTTCTGGAAAGACAAGTCTTAGGATAATTGAAACTCGAGGGGAAAATAGGCATTGATTTCAAAGGTTAAAAAATCAGATTAGAAATTGTGGCCCTGAACCAACTTTAAATTTCCGCTCAAATTAGAAGAAAAAGATAATAGAGAATTGTTCTATTTTCTTACCCCTAGTGTTCATAATGTACAGATTACATACAGTAGAACTGTATTCATTTTACCTGAGAAGATAGAATTCGTCCACCCAATTCCATGGTTTGGGTATGTGTATGGGGTTCTGGCTGTCTTTAGGTGGGTGCTAGAACTGGTATCTAAGTTAAAGCTAAATTGCTTTTTAGTTCATTGATTTAGATAGTATATTCAGCTGTTCATTATATTCTGGGATGGTGCCCACATGAACTTGAAAGGAAATATTGGCCCCTTGTGATAGGGTAGAAGAGAGTCTGGATTACTTTGAAAAACTAAGAGATGTGTTTGGTTAGCAAAAGAAGATGAAACTGCAGTCAGGTACAAACTGGTTCAGTTAAGGAGGAAAAATAATTGAATTTGAAACAATATACATAACACGTAGAAATTAAGTAGTCTTTAATGAATACCTGCTAGCTTCAGATCTCATTAGGGAAAAGAGTTTTCTCAGTGTATGAAGTTATTAACCAAGAGCGGTGAAAAGCTGAGATAACATTATATGTCAGTAGAGACTTGTATTTCCCAAACCTATCGAACATTGAAAACTTAAACATAGTAATTTATTGAAGGCATTCCCATAGAATCCTATGTGTTGTGTACTCAGATTAAAGGAGGGAGTGAAAATGAACTCAGATGAATTAAGTGATTGAAATTTTTGTTCATATTGTTTAATAGCTACACATTTGTTAGTATAAGACCAATGGAACAACAGTGGTCATAATTTAGGCAACATGAAACAGTTGGTAATTGGTAAGCATTGCTTCTATGACCAAATGTAGATCTAATACTGTGCATTATTGCATCAGGGTATGTCTTGTGACTTCCAGATTTTCTCTCAGGTATAAACACAGTTTTCTAAAGGCATTTTATACATTTGTTACCTAAAACGAACAACTATGTAACTGTCATCTATACCTAGAATTTTTTATCAGAGGTATTTCAGATTTTGGATTTCGGAGTATTTGTATTATACTTACTGTTTGAGTGCCACTAATCCAAAAATCCAAAATGCACCAATGAACATTTCATTTGAGCATCATATCGGTGCTCAAAATTTTTCAGGTTTTTGGATTAAGGATGTTTAACCTGCATGTAGAAAGAGACTTATTTAGACAAACTTGAAAGACTCATGTCCTACTTACACGTGGGTTTTCGTTTTGTTTTGTTTTTTGTTTTGAGACAGAGTCTCGCTCTGTTACAGCCCAGGCTGGAGTGCAGTGGCATGATCTTGGCTCACTGCAGCCTCCGCCTCACAGGTTCAAGTGATTCTAGTGCCTCAGCCTCCAGTGTAGCTCGGATTACAGACATGGCTGTTCTATGGGAAATTCCTTGAGACACACTGGGAATCCCTTTCCCTAAAGGAAAAGCTTTTCTGCAACTTTATGTAACTCAATATGAGTAACAATTAACAATGGCAATAATAGTTGTGTCATTGGACTAGTGGAATTTTAAGATATATTGTAATTTCAGAGATGCCTGGCTGCTTTCACTTGGCAAGTTTGAAATGATTCATTCCTGTTTTGGGGATTTTTCAGCCAGAAAAGACAGCATACCACTCTGGAGCTATAGAGAATTTTAAGAGCAGTTTTGGCTAAAGAATAGGCCAGGTTCTTACAGGTCTTGGGAAATATTTTGAGCTTTATTGAACATTCTAAGAGGAAGTCACTGTAAGGTTTTGAGCAAAGGGAAGATTTGAATCTGATTATTTTTTTCTTTCTTTTAAGCACACTGGCATGTTATCCAAACTCAGTATCACCAGCAATGGAACAAAATGACATTGTGTCTTTGCCATTGTATCACATCAAGAGGAGGCATGGTAACATTACCAATGTAAATTTCTTGTTAAATGTTGATCTAGAATTTGATCATGATACAACAAAGAGATCCAGTGTGGGACATTCTACAAAAAGCTGGTCTGATCTTTAAAAAAGGTCAATGCCATAAAAGACCATACAAAGGTGAGGAGTGAATAGTTGAAGGAGGCAGTGAATGAAAATGTGTGTGCTGTGTGTGTGGTCCTTGATAGATTTTTTTAAAAACCATGGATTTTTAAAAAAACCATAAACACCTTGTTTTCAACAATTGGGGAAACTTATATGTAGATAATTATCAGTTTTAACTTTCTTGGATGTGATAATGATATTGTAGTTACATAGGAGATTGTCCCTGTTTGTAGGAGATGCATGCTGAAAAGGTTTTGGGGGAGTGAAAGGTATACAGTTTATTTTTAACTCGTTCAGGTGGAAAAAGTATATGTAGATGGAAATAAAGCAAATATAGCAAAATGTTACTGATTATTGATATAGATGAAGAGTGGTGTTTATTATACCAAACTTTCAACTTTTCTTTAGGTTAAAATTTTTAAAAATAAAAAGGGGTAGGGTAGAATAAGTACATGGTAAGATAACAGAACTACAGAGTCTTAAACTTTTTGATTTAACACTTTAGGTTCCAGCTTCATTCAGTGTTACATGTGAGATGATGGCCTCTTATGAAAAACCTTGGTAAAGTTTATCAACATTCCTTTTTTTTAATTATTAATTTTTTTTAAGAGATAAGATCTTGCTGTATTGCTCAGACTAGTCTACAATTCCTGGGCTCAAGTAATCCCCCCACCTTAGCCTAAAAAATTATGTGTGCTTTTAATCTAAAATACCCAAAGGTTTTTTTGTTTTTTTAAATCCAGCAATTTTGCTGGAGTATGTCTTAGGGTTGGTCGTTCTGAGTTCATAGACTAATGTTGATTCATGTTCTCTCTTGCCTTGTGTAATTTTTAAAGTATCTTTTAGCTCCTATAGAAATGGTATATTCTAGTTTTGATCTGAGGATGTCTTTCTGGCTTACTGTCATAGAGACATCATTCTGTTCTTTATTCCTTCTATTTTTTATTTTTATTTTTTTTGAGACAGGGTCTCGCTCTGTCACCCAGGCTGGAGTGCAGTGGCATGATTATGACTCACTGTGGCCTCAACCTCCTGGGCTCCTCTCACCTCTGCCTCCCGAGTAGCTAGGACCACAGGCACGTGCCACTACTCCCAGCTAATTTTTTTTTTTTTTAAGACAGAGTTTCACTCTTGTTAAGGCGAGAGTACAATGGCGTGATCTCAGCTCACTGCAACCTTTGCCTCCAAGGTTCGAGCGCTTCTCCTGCCTCAGCCTCCCAAGTAGCTGGGATCACAGGCATGCGCCACTACACCCAGATAATTTTGTATTTTTAGTAGAAATGGGGTTTTACCATGTTGGCCAGGCTGGTCTTGAACTCCTGACCTCACCTGCCTTAGCCTCCCAAAGTGCTGGGATTACAGTGTGAGCCATGGCACCTGGCCTAATTTTTGTAATTTTTGTAGAGACAGGATTTCTCTGTTACCCAGGCTGGTCTTGAACTCATGGGGCTCAAGCGATCTGGCCACCTCCACCTCCGCCTCCCAGAGTGCTGGTATTACAGGCTTTAGTCACAGGGACCTGGCCTCCCTTCTTCTTACTTTTAGTAACTTTGTATGGGATTTAACTTCTATACTTTGTTTCCTTTTTATGTGAATTTAGTTTTCCTCAACTTTTAGAAGGAAACTAGTCAAGATAATGTTTCTAACTTTATATAACTCCCTCTTCTGTTAAAAAATTATGGCAGTTGTTTTCTAAGGATTCCTGGCTCTGTCCCTGTGCCCCATGTTAGTCTGTTCCTTCCCCTTTTTCCTGTCCTGTTGATTTTGATTCATCTCCCAGCAGTGACTCTTCATAGCAGGCCCTCTCCTGGAAAGGATCTCTGACTGGTTAGTGTCAAGGGTTCATGGGGGTTGAACTCCTCTGGCCCCTTTATGCCTTACCTTGGGTTCCCTGTTACTTGTGTATTATTGGTGTGGACAAACCTCCTCCTAGTGCGCTGCAGTTCTCTAATTGGCTGCTGTGCCTTCTGGGTCATACCTCTTGGGTGTTGAGAATTCTCCTGTTTTCAGGTCCTTTAATAAAGCTGGATTGCTTCCCATGTAGGTGCTATAGCACTAGGGTTTGTGACTGTAATAGTCTGTCACCACCAACTTGTATTTTGGGGTTCTTGTAAAGGTCATTGCTATCTAGTTGTTCAGTAGTTATGTGGGATCCAGGAAAATCCAAAACATTTCCATCTCTACTTTTCCAGAATCTGCTAGATCTTCTTGCCCCATTCTTAAAGAGTTTGCTGTATATGGTTTAGTTTTTTCCTTAATATTTTTTTCTTGATATCTTAAAATATATCTTTATGAATATTGCCTACTTTATTGTGATGGACTCAGGGCAGTTGAGGGGTAGTCACCTTAAGTCTTTAGGCATTTGTCTTTTTAATAACTTTATGTAAATAGATGTGGTAGATTTTCCTGTCTTGTGATGCTGAATTTTATTTGTCTCTGCACTGATGTGACTAAGTTTCTTTTTTCTCATTAGGGTGGTTTTTCTAATCTCTTGAAGTCCAATTATCAAACTTTTCAACTGTGTGTGAAGTGGGAGTAAATAAATTCCAGGTTTTGAGGGAGAGGAACTTTGCCTTTACTAGCGGGAGCGTTTTTGCTTTCTCCTGAATCGTCAAAGCTGTGACAGTTGCTGCATAGGCAAGGTCATACCCAAGGTAGAAGGAAATAGGGCAAGAATTCAGTTTCTTCAGTAACTTCTTGTGGCACAGAATTGAACATTTATTGCTAAGAAAACAGGAATATTCTTTTAAAATACCTTTTTTGAGTAAAGATTAGTTTACTTAAATACAGGCAGTCCTTGCTATGCAGGATAAGTAAAACGACTAAAAATAATAATGCAAGCTGAAACCGTGCAAAGCAATTTTAATAGTCAGTGGGAAAATTACAATTGCTTTGTGATCTTTAAAAATTTTTGTTAAAACACTAAAATCTTTTGTCAATTACAAAAGTATAGGGGAACAAAAAAATAAAACTACTGTTTACTACAGTGTAACTTAAAATACTAAGAACATTGAGAATTAAAGTACTTTATTTCTTTGTAAAAAGCTTGCCAGTAGTAGTTTCAATAGTAGTTTAAAGAGTACTTCTCTGTGTCTTTTCTGTGCCGTGGTTGCTTCCAACATTTTATCCTTTGCACTTTTAATGTCATGAAATGTCCTAGAGTTTCTTTAATGTGAACTATTTTCCTGGAGTCATTTCCTCTGGGATGTTGCCATTCTTTCCATCACAACCAGTTTCCTCACTGATGTTGATAAGTTCCCTGGCTGTATATCTAGAGGCCCTGAAACCTTGTCAGCCTTGCCATAGTCAGCATTTTCTTCTATAACTCCATATATTCAAATTTCACTCCAGTATTATCACTTTTCATTTCTTTGCTGCACTTTCATCTTTGTTGGCCAGCCCCATTTGGATTATCTGTATTTTTTTTGTTTTTTGTTTTTTTTTTGAGACGGAGTCTCGCTCTGTTGCCCAGGCTGGAGTGCAGTGGTGCGATCTTGGCTCACTGCAACCTCTGCCTCCCAGATTCATACCGTTCTCCTGCCTCAGCCTCCGGAGTAGCTGGGACTACAGGTGCCCGCCACCACGCCTGGCTAATTTTTTGTATTTTTAGTAGAAACAGGGTTTCACTGTGCTAGCCAGGTTGGTCTTGATCTCCTGACCTCGTGATCCGCCCACATCGGCCTCCCCCAAGTGCTGAGATTACAGGCGTGAGCCACCGTGCCCGACCAGATTATCTGTATTTGTAAAAAGTCCTTTGAGGTTTATCACTGTAAGACAGGCAACACACTGCACTCTTGGCTGTTTGTTGTCCAGTGACCAATCACCAATAGAATGAAAGAAGGGAGGTGATTGGTCACTGATCCTGATGTTCATCTGTTATTTATATGGTGGTTTGTGGACTGAAGAGCTGGCAATGAAGTTTGTCCTTTATGTAATTACTTACAGTAATGTATGATAACTGAAATTTGAGCTATGTTGTTGGGGACTGGTAATTAAACCTTGGTATAAACCATAGTAATTGAAATTTGTGCATATTAGGATTATGCAAGTCAAGAACTCCGCCTGTAATGTAAAAAAGCATACTTAGATTTGGTAAAAATGGTAAAGATAGTAATGGGACTGAGTCTGAGAAATTTATGCAATAATGTAGTGCTTAAAAATATTTTTTAAAAAGTTAAGATTATTTTGAGATACGTTCCATCAATACTGAATTTATTGAGAGTTTTTAGCATGAAGGACTGTTGAATTTTGTCAAAGGCCTTTTCTGCATCTATTGAGATAATCATGTAGTTTTTGTCTTTGGTTCTGTTTATATGCTGGATTACGTTTATTGATTTGCGTATGTTGAACGAGCCTTGCATCCCAGGGATGAAGCACACTTGATCATGGTGGATAAGCTTTTTGATGTGCTGCTGGATTCAGTTTGCCAGTATTTTATTGAGGATTTTTCCATCGATGTTCATCAGGGATATTGGTCTAAAATTCTCTTTTTTTGTTGTGTCTCTGCCAGGCTTTGGTATCAGGATGATGTTGGCCTCATAAAATGAGTTAGGGAGGATTCCCTCTTTTTCTATTGATTGGAATAATTTCAGAAGGAATAGTACCAGCTCCTCCTTGTACCTCCAGTAGAATTCGGCTGTGAATCCGTCTGGTCCTGGACTTTTTTTGGTTGGTAGGCTATTAATTATTGCCTCAATTTCAGAGCCTGCTATTGGTCTATTCAGGGATGCAACTTCTTCCTGGTTTAGTCTTGGGAGGGTGTAAGTGTCCAGGAAATTATCCATTTCTTCTAGGTTTTCTAGTTTATTTGCGTAGAGGTGTTTATAGTATTCTCTGATGGTAGTTTGTATTTCTGTGGGGTCAGTGGTGATATCCCCTTTATCATTTTTTATTGCGTCAATTTGATTCTTCTCTCTTTTCTTCTTTATTAGTCTTGCTAGCGGTCTATCAATTTTGTTGATCTTTTCAAAAAACCAACTCCTGGATTCATTGATTTTTTGGAGGTTTTTTTGTGTCTCTATCTCCTTCAGTTCTGCTCTGATCTTAGTTATTTCTTGCCTTCTGCTAGCTTTTGAATGTGTTTGCTCGAGCTATTTATGACAAATCCACAGCCAATATCATACTGAATGGGCAAAAACTGGAAGCATTCCTTTTGAAAACTGGCACAAGACAGGGATACCCTCTCTCACCACTCCTATTCAACATAGTGTTGGAAGTTCTGGCTAGGGCAATCAGGCAAGAGAAAGAAATCAAGGGTATTCAGTTAGGAAAAGAAGAAGTCAAATTGTCCCTGTTTGCAGATGACATGATTATATATTTAGAAAACCCCATCATCTCAGCCCAAAATCTCCTTAACCTGATAAGCAACTTCAGCAAAGTCTCAGGATACAAAATCAATGTGCAAAAATCACAAGCATTCTTATACACCAGTAACAGACAAACAGAGAGCCAAATCATGAATGAACTTCCATTCACAATTGCTTCAAAGAGAATAAAATACCTAGGAATCCAACTTACAAGGGATGTAAAGGACCTCTTCAAGGAGAACTACAAACCACTGCTCAGTGAAATAAAAGGACACAAATGGAAGAACATTCCATACTCATGGATAGGAAGAATCAATATCGTGAAAATGGCCATACTGTCCAAGGTAATCTATAGATTCAATGCCGTTCCCATTAAGCTACCAATTACTTTCTTCACAGAATTGGAAAAAACTGCTTTAAAGTTCATATGGAACCAAAAAAGAGCCTGCATCTCCAAGACAATCCTGAGTCAAAAGAACAAAGCTGGAGGCATCACGCTACCTGACTTCAAACTATACTACAAGGCTACAGTAACCAAAACAGCATGGTACTGGTACCAAAACAGAGATATAGACCAATGAAACAGAACAGAGCCCTCAGAAATAATACCACACATCTACAACCATCTGATCTTTGACAAACCTGACAAAAACAAGAAATGGGGAAAGGATTCCCTATCTAATAAATGGTGCTGGGAAAATTGGCTAGCCATAAGTAGAAAGCTGAAACTGGATCCTTTCCTTACTCCTTATATGAAAATTAATTCAAGATGGATTAGAGACTTAAATGTTAGACCAAATACCATAAAAACCCTAGAAGAAAACCTAGGTAATACCATTCAGGACATAGGCATGGGCAAGGACTTCATGTCTAAAACACCAAAAGCAATGGCAACAAAAGCCAAAACTGACAAATGGGATGTAATTAAACTAAAGAGCTTCTGCACAGCAAAAGAAACTACCATCAGAGTGAACAGGCAACCTACAGAATGGGAGAAAATTTTTGCAATCTACTCATCTGACAAAGGGCTAATATCCAGAACCTACAAAGAACTTAAACAAATTTACGAGACAAAAACAACCCCATCAAAAAGTGGGCAAAGGATATGAATAGACATTTCTCAAAAGAAGACATGCCTACAGCCAACAGGCACATGAAAAAATGCTCTTCATCACTGGCCATCAGAGAAATGCAAATCAAAACCACAATGAGATACCATTTCACACCAGTTAGAATAGTAATCATTAAAAAGTCAGGAAACAACAGGTGCTGGAGACGATGTGGATAAATAGGAACACTTTTACGCTGTTGGTGGGGTTGTAAACTGGTTCAACCATTGTGGAAAACAGTATGGCGATTCCTCAAGGGTCTAGAACTAGAAATACCATATGACCCAGCCATCCCATTACTGGGTATATATACCCAAAGGATTATAAATCATGCTGCTATAAAAACACATGCACACGTATGTTTATTGCGGCACTATTCACAATAGCAAAGACTTGTAATCAACCCAAGTGTCTATCAGTGACAGACTGGATTAAGAAAATGTGGTACATATACACCATGGAATACTATGCAGCCATAAAAAAGGATGAGTTCGTGTCCTTTGTCAGGACATGGATGCAGCTGGAAACCATCATTCTGAGCAAACTATTGCAAGAACAGAAAACCAAACACCGCATGTTCTCACTCATAGGTGGGAATTGAACAATGAGATCACTTGGACTTGGGAAGGGGAACATCACACACCGGGGCCTATTATGGGGAAGTGGGAGAGGGGAGGGATGGCATTGGGAGTTATACTTGATGTAAATGACGAGTTGATGGGTGCTGACGAGTTGGTGGGTGCACCACAGCAACATGGCAAAAGTATACATATGTAACAAACCTGCACGTTGTGCACATGCACCCTAGAACTTAAAGTATAATTAAAAAAAAAAAAGTTAAGATTAAGGAATTATAGAGAAAATCCACGAAGATGTGTGTGTGTTTGTGTGTGTGTGTGTGTGTGTATACAGTAACACTAAGGGTAAAGGTCTGAAAGGACAAAGTTTTAGTTTGTTCTGTGATCTTACTTTTCTACATTATTGCATATTCGTGTGACCAAAACCTTCATTTCTATGACCTGAGTAATTTCTTCTGGCACCGGATTGGGTCTCTCACAAATCCTCCTATGTAGATGACTGACTTGCTTGTTCCTTTTTTTTTTTTTTGAGACGGAGTTTCACTCTTGTTGCCCAGGCTGAAGTGCAATGGTGCAATCTTGGCTCATGGCAACTTCCATGTCCTGGGTTCAAGTGATTCTCCTGCCTCAGCCTCCCGAGTAGCTGGGATTATAGGCGCCCACCACAATGCCTGGCTAATTTTGTATTTTAAGTAGAGGCAGGGTTTCTCCGTGTTGGTCAGGCTGGTCTTGAACTCCTGACCTCAGGTGATCCGCTTGCCTCGGCTTCCCAAAATGCTGGGATTACAGGTGTGAGCTACCATGCCTGAACGCTTGTTCCTTTTTGCAGCAGAAGGAATAATGGTGTTGTAGGTGAGGCCTGCATTTATTTTTTGCAGATAAATGGAGAAGGGATGAAGGGTGGAAAAGATTACACAAGTGGCTAAAGGATTGACTTAAGGTTTTTATGTGCAAATTTTACAACTAGAGGGAGAAAACCTCCCTTAATATGTTTATTGTAAACATTTAGGACATATTGAAGAGTGTAAGGAAATAAAAATAGAAAATCACGTATAGTTCCATTACTTAGATGAACTACTTCATCTCTCTGTTAATATTTTGGTGTATGTCCAGCCATACTCTTCCTTTTTTATGCATGCATACAGACTTTTACACTTTTATACAAGCCATATTTAAGTGGCATTATACTGTATATGCTTCCTATAAGTGGATTTCCAGGGTACACAGAAACTTTTAAAGAATTTTTTTTTTTTTTTTTTTCTGAGACGGAGTCTTGCTCTGTCGCCCAGGCTGGAGTGCAGTGGCTGGATCTCGGCTCACTGCAAGCTCCGCCTCCTGGGTTTATGCCATTTTCCTGCCTCAGCCTCCCAAGTAGCTGGGACTATAGGCGCCCGCCACCTCGCCCGGCTAGTTTTTTGTATTTTTTAGTAGAGACGGGGTTTCACTGGGTTAGCCAGGATGGTCTCGATCTGACCTCGTGATCCACCTGTCTCGGCCTCCCAAAGTGCTGGGATTACAGGCTTGCGCCACCGCGCCCGGCCAAGAGTTTATGTAAAATTTAAAATATACAAAATAAAAAAGCAAACAAACAAAAAATCCAGGATAGAGACCAGATTAGTACAATGAACTTAATGTACCTATCACCCAGCTTCAGTGATTTTAGTACCTGAGCAATCTTGTTTCATCCATAGCCACCTACTTTTGCATTATTTTGAAACATCTTCCAGGTAAGTATTTCAGTATATTTCAGTTAGCAACTTGACATTTTGCCAAATTAACCTTCCTGAAAAGTGTATCCATGTATACCTGACAGCGATGAGATTTAAAAAGTCTTTTTATTTTTTTTTATTTTTGATACAGAATTTCGCTTGTTGCCCAGGCTAGAGTGCAGTGGCGTGATCTCAGCTCACTGCAACCTCTGCCTCCTGGGTTCAAGCGATTCTCCTGCCTCAGCCTCCCCAGTAGCTGGGATTACAGTGCCCACCACCACGCCCAACTAATTTTTCATATTTTTAGTAGAGACAGTTTCACCATGTTGGCCAGGCTGGTCTTGAACTCCTCACCTCAGGTAATCCACCTGCCTTGGCCTCCCAAATTGCTGGGATTACAGGCGTGAGCCACTGCACCTGGCCTAAAAGGCCTTTTAAAAATCTTAGTGTTATGAGTTAGATGCATATATCATTTTCCTCAGATAATACAAAAAAATCCTAACACAGTGAATTAGGCCGTGCTTATACTCTGGCATCAAACTTTTAGTTTCCCCATCAGTATATATCCCTCATAAAAATGTTGTGACTATTGATAGGGTGACCAAATAACTTATTGTCCAAACTGGGACACTTTGAGATTGAAAGGATGCACTGTTAATAATAATGTCCATATAAGGAACATAAACCAGGACTATATTTTGGTGCAGCTGGATTGTATGCTCATCCTACCATTAGGTCATGTATATAAGGTATATATATATACAGACGATCACTATATTACATAGTCAATAAATGGTAGCATTTACTAAGTTTAAGTGTTTAATATATGCCCATGCATGGATATATATTAAAATCTTCCCTTTAAAAGGGGTATTTTGAATTGGTAACTCATAAAGTCCTATGTTTTCATTCCTGTGTTTTTTTTGGAGCTGACAGTGATCATTAATTTTTTTTTTTAAGTACTGTAGCTTTAATTTTCATAATTAAGACTTTGTATTTGTATTGATATTTGCAGCTGGAGAATGCTGGAGGAGACCTTAAGGATGGCCACCACCACTATGAAGGAGCTGTTGTCATTCTGGATGCTGGTGCTCAGTACGGGAAAGTCATAGACCGAAGAGTGAGGGAACTGTTCGTGCAGTCTGAAATTTTCCCCTTGGAAACACCAGCATTTGCTATAAAAGAACAAGGATTCCGGTAGGCTTTTCACTAATCTTTTTATGAGGAGATTGAACTTAGATTGTGGAATATTTTATTATTAATTTGCTTGAGCAGTGAATTTTTCTACGAAAATAAGATATGGAATGGTTTTATGAGTGATTTCTCATGGCTCTGATTTGGGGAGAAAAAGGAAAAATTTAAGCTTTCAGTTTAAAGGGATTAATTTTAATTGCACAGTTGAAAGAACTTATTATCTTTTGAGTATTTTATGTTTTATAGGATTTGTGGGTCAGAGTTAGATGTAGCTGTTGTGGTCATTCATTCATTTACCCAAAAGCATTTTATCAAAGGAAAGTAGGAAGTTGGCTAGAATACTCCAAAGAGAAGAAATCTGTGTACAATAAGTGTTTTTGCTTCCTGTCCCAATAGACTAGTTTCCAAAGTATGGAGAAGATTTCTTAAATCTAATATACGGGCTAATTTTGACAGCTTGTACCCTTAGAACTAGTCAAAATAACAGCCAGCTTATATCGTTTCTTCCTTTAACCGCTATTTTTGGTTAATGTCATGCTTTCTTTTTTTTGAGACAGAGTCTCACTTTGTTACCCAGGCTGAAGTACAGTGGCACGATTTTGGCTCACTGCAACCCCACCTGCTGGATTCAGGCGATGCTCCTGCCTCAGCCTCTGGAGTAGCTGGAACTACAGGCGCATGCCACCACACCTGGCTAATTTTTGTATTTTTAGTACAGAATGGGTTTCACCATCTTGTCCAGGCTAGTCTCGAACCCCTGACTTCAGGTGATCCGCCTGCTTAGTTTCCCAAAGTGCTGGATTACCAGCGTGAGCCACTGTGCCCGGCCAATGTCATGCTTTTTAATTTTTTTTTAATTGTTGTTTTTTCTTAGATTAAGACTGTTATGTGGAAGCAAGCAACTGTAGTTTATGTCCTTAATTGGCTTTTAAACTTTAATATTAGATGTACTATGCTTCTCCCAAAATTTAAAATTTTATTTTTCTTAAAAGAATTATCTTTCTAGTGTGAAAGTGGTTAAAAGAACTTTTAAAGACTTCACAGACATGTGTGCATTATCCTGTGATATTTTGGCTCTGAAGTAGAGTGAATTAGAAATTAGAAAAGGCGGGTTTAAATTTAATTCTGCTCTAGTCTTAGGATACAGATAAAAAATGACTCTCTCTTTTAAACTATGGAATTTTAGAGTAATAAGGGACCCTTGAGTTTATGTAATTCAGCTGACTATTTACCAGTAAGAACTAGTTTTTTAGAGGGATCAAAAAACTTTGTGATAAATCTGAATGGCTCTCTGTCAGATCAGAGCTCCATCATTCCCCTCACCCAAAACAAATGAAAAATCCCCAGCAAAGTAACAGACTAAATAGATACTAGAATAGGATAGCTGAATACTTGGCGAGAGAAATCTAATGGGTTTCATGTCACTTGATCATAAACAGTGTCTAGGTTCAGTTTGTACCTCAAATTTCCTTTATGTAGCAGGAGAATAGGAACTATATCACTGTGGCTTTTATTACTGTAATCCTTTCTGCAGAAATAACTATTTGACCACCCCTTTTCTAGAACATCTTGTGACATGAGAGACATCTTAACCTACTTATTTTTGTTATTATTATTACTTTTTTGAGATGGAGTCTCACTCTGTCGCTCAGGCTGGAATGCAGTGGTGTGATCTCGGCTCACTGCAGCCTCTGCCTCCCAGGTTCAACCTGGCAGATTCTACTGCCTCAGCCTCCCGAGTAGCTGGGCTTACAGGCAGGTGCTGCCACACCTGGTTAATTTTTTTATTTTTAGGTGAGATGGAGTTTTGCCATGTTGGCCAGGCTGGTCTCGAACTCCTGACCTAAAGTAATCTGCCCGCCTCAAGCCTCCCAAACTGCTGGGATTACAGGCGTGAGCCACCCCATGTGGCCCATCTATTTTTAGAAACTTGATCTGCCTGATACATAAAATTGGTATTTGGAATGAATTATGGCTTATTGGGCCTTGTAATTGCAAGTTATTTTCAAAATAGCAGGGTAGAAATGGAAGGCTCAAAGAGTGATTAGCTTTTAAAGATTTGTTGAAATAAGACGTTCATAATTGGTTTAAGTACTGCTTGAGTTTTATCCTTAACTAAGTCCATGACTTTTTTGTTTTTTTAATAGCACTAAGAATCTTATATCCTTGAGTTATTTAGCAGATTAAGGAGTACTAGGCAGTCCCATGGTGGTTATCCTTTGTGAAACTAAATATAATATAATAGAATCTAGAGGTCTTGGTTATTAAGTATGTTTTATAGAATTTCAGCTTCTGTTTGTTTTGGTTTTTTTTTTTTTTTTTTTTTTTTGAGATGGAGTCTCACTCTGTTGCCAGGCTGGATGGAGTGCAGTGGTGCGATCTCAGCTCACTGCAAGCTCTGCCTGCTGGGTTCACGCCAATCTCCTGTCTCAGCCTCCCAAGTAGCTGCGACTACAGGCACACACCACCACGCCTGGCTAATTTTTTGTATTTTTAGTAGAGACAGGGTTTCACCATGTTAGCCAGGATGGTCTCAATCTCCTGACCTCGTGATCCGCCCGCCTCAACCTCCCAAAGTGCTGGGATTACAGGTGTGAGCCACTGCACCCGGCCTTAGCTTCTGTATTTTTTTTTTTTTTTTTTTTTTGAGACGGAGTCTCGCGCTGTGTCACCCAGGCTGGAGTGCAGTGGCGCGATCTCGGCTCACTGCAAGCTCCGCCTCCCAGGTTCAGGCCATTCTCCTGCCTCAGCCTCCGAGTAGCTGGGACTACAGGCGCCCGCCACCACGCCCGGCTAGTTTTTTTGTATTTTTAGTAGAGACGGGGTTTCACCATGTTAGCCAGGATGGTCTCGATCTCCTGACCTCGTGATCCGCCCGCCTCGGCCTCCCAAAGTGCTGGGATTACAGGCTTGAGCCACCGCGCCCGGCCAGCTTCTGTATTTTTAAGGAGTTAGGTTATAGATCTACCCTTAGGGGTAACTGCATTTCCCTTTAGAATTGTTATCTTAAATATCTCATATTTATCATCTGAATAGGTTGTCATCCATCTCTCTTTTGCAGGACACATGCTGGCAAATGTTTACCATGTCTCAGGTTGCTCATACAAAGTTCAAAAGGTGCTTTTGAGCTCATTGAAATTGCTGTTTTTTTAAAAAATGACCTAGCTCACTGAGATTTTGTTTTTTATTTTTTTAAATTTTTTGTAGACATGGGGTTTTGCCATATTGCCCAGGCTGGTCTTGAACTCCTGGGCTCAAGCAGTCTGCTCATCTCTGTCTCCCAAAGTGCTATGATTACAGGTGTGAGCCTCCATGCCCAGCCTTACTGAGATTTTTAAAAAAAATAAATTTGACTTATGTCATATTATTCTTCTGGATGTATTATAAATCTAGCAATATACTTTGTATATTTTTATATGACAGGGAACGACTAATTAAAAAGTGTGTTGCAATCCAAATTTGTAAGTAAATTTTGATTAGATTTTACAATGCCTTTTTCTTTGAAATACAGATGAAACAGATTTATCTGCAAACTCAAAATGAGTTAGAGAGTACCTTAAATTGAATAAAGGGACTAAGTATACCTTTATTATGTGAGTGGGCATGTGTGGCAAACTGGAGAGCATGTGCAGCTTGAAGGTGCAAGCCTCTTTAAGATTCCAGTTGGTTGTAGTTATACAGGAGTGAAGGCCCAGTGTTTCCAGATTCTTTTTTCCCTAAAGAAAATCCAGAAATCTGAATTTTTGTGAAATTCCTGATATTAAAATGTTTAAATTTTTTGAGTGAATACTGATGGCCAGTGTAGATGTATTAATGGCCAGGAGAGGAACATAGGCCTCAGTTTGGAGTTTTCCCTTAGTGTAGTAGTTTGACTCCCAAGTTAACCCATGCTCTGCAAATTGTAAGGTAGCTAAATTATACTACTGGCCTGATTTCTGAGAGCAGGGCATGTGGGGCAGAATTGTTATTAGCTCCCTTTCCTGGGCTCAGGGAAAATTGCTGGGAATGGTGGATGCTGTAAACAGGCAAAGTTAGGTAATTTATACTTTCTATTCTGCCGTCTTTTGTTGTAGAGTATTTTGCTCTGAGCTACCCAGGGCCTTCATAATACCTTCAGTTGTTCTGTGACCTGCTAGGCTCTGAGAAGACCCGTGTTTTCACCATCTCCAGAATTCTTTTTTTTTTTTTTTTGAGACGGAGTCTTGCTCAGTCACCCAGGCTGGAGTGCGGTGGCGCGATCTCGGCTCACTGCAAGCTCCGCCTCCCGGGTTCTCGCCATTCTCCTGCCTGAGCCTCCCGAGTAGCTGGGACTACAGGCGCCCGCCACTACGCCTGGCTAGTTTTTTGTATTTTTAGTAGAGACGGGGTTTCACCGTGTTAAACAGGATGGTCTCGATCTCCCGACCTTGTGATCCGCCCGTCTCGGCCTCCCAAAGTGCTGGGATTACAGGCTTGAGCCACCGCGCCCGGCCCAGAATTCTTATGTACTTCTTCCACCGATAAGGAAACAAGTAAAACAAATCCATGCTAAATATCACAGATAGAAACATTGGTATTATCTATTTGGAAGTTTGTGCTTATTAACAAGTAAATGCTTGATAGACTTCTAAACATTGCAGTAAAGTACAGTAAAAATAATTAAACTGTGTAGGATGGTAATTCGCTGTGATATAATTAGAATTTGCTACATTCTACCAAAAACAACAAAATTTCTGAATCTGTGTTGTTTCCCTCAGTGGCACAAGGGAGAGAGGGCATAGACCTTGTGTAAAAATTAACAGAGATTCTTCACTGATTGTTCCTTAAATCACAGTGCTATTATCATCTCTGGAGGACCTAATTCTGTGTATGCTGAAGATGCTCCCTGGTTTGATCCAGCAATATTCACTATTGGCAAGCCTGTTCTTGGAATTTGCTATGGCATGCAGGTATGTCAGCAAATTTGTTTTGAAAGCTTACTTATATTTTATTCTGTTTGTGACTCATACTGTATTAGTATTTTCTCTCTTTAGGATATTTAGGATTAGTTGGATGAGATAACTTGCGCAAATATTACAAATATGTGAATTGCCACACTAGTATGGCAGAACTGGCCTGATAGAGAATCTATTTCCAGAGTAGTAAGTATACTATTTCATGTAACAAAACACTATCCATTTAAAAAAACCTTGGACATGCAAATTTACATAAAATTTTCAGAAATAGTACACAGAGCTCCTGTATACCTTTATCTAATACTCCAGTTGTTGATATTTTTGAACCGTTTGAAAGTTGCACACGTGATGCCCTGTTACTTATATTTCCTAAATATTAGGACACTCTCACTGCCTAACCACAGTACAACTATCCAGATCAGAAAAGTTAACATTGACTTATTGTTAGAATCTAATCCACAGACTCCTTCACATTTCAGTTTGTCTCATTAATATCCCTTATAGGCCACAGATCAGTCAGGACTATGTATTGTTTTTAGTTGTTGTTTCTTTAGACTCTTTCAGTCTGAAACAGTTCCTCAGTGTTTCCTTCTCTTTCATGACCAATAAAGTATTTTTAAAAAGTATGTGTTAGTTATTTTGTAGAACATTTCCCAACTTTGGTTTCTGTGATGATTCCTCATTGTTAGATTCAGGTTATGAACTTTTGTCAGGAGTATCACAGAATTGGTGCTGTGCTTCTCAGAACATCTTATCAAGCGGCACACGGTGTGGATTTGTGGCATGACGGGTGATGTTAACTTGGATTATTTGATCAAGATGGTATCTGTCAGGTGTCTCCACTGTAACATTAATTAATAAGTATATGTACCTTGGTTTTATATCGAAAGTAAGAATAGGCCAGGCGTGGTGGCTCACGCCTGTAATCCTAGCACTTTGGGAGGCTGAGATGGGCGGATCACCTGGTCAGGAGTTCCAGACCAGCCTGACCAACATGGGGAAACCCCCGTCTCTACTAAAAATACAAAATTAGCTGGGCGTGGTGGCACATGCGTGTAATCCCAGCTCCTTGGGAGGCTGAGTCAGGAGAATCGCTTAAACCCGGGAGGTGGAGGTTGCGGTGTGTGGAGATCGTGCCATTGCACTCCAGCCTGAATGACAAGAGCGAAACTCCTCAAAAAAAAACAAAAAGTAAGAATAAGTAGGGACTTACTGAGATCTTGAAATAAGGTACTCGTCTTCTTTTCTTTCTTTTTTTTTTCAAATACTTTGTTTTTAGAGTGGTTTTACATTCACAGCAAAATTAAGAAGGTACAGAAATATCTTAAATACCTCCAACGGCTACACATGCATAGCTTCTCCCATTATCAGTATCCCACACCAGTGTTACATTTGATATAACTGATGAACCTACATCAACACATCATTATTCCCAAAGTCTTTAGTTTACATTAGGGTTCATTCTTGATTTTTGTACATTCTATTGTTTTGGACAAATGTATAATGACATGTATCTACCATTGTAGTATTATGCATAGTATTTTGACTGCCTAATCCTTTACCTATTCATCCCCCAACTCCTGGCAACCACTCAGATTTTTTTTATCATCTTTATAGTTTTGCCTTTTTCAGAATGTCATATAGTTGGAATCATACAGTATGTAGCCTTTTCAGATTGGCTTCTTTCACTTAGTAATGTGCATTTAAAGTTCTTCCATGTCTTTTCAGTCTGGGTAGCTAATTTCTTTTTAGCACTGAATAATATTCCTTTGTATGGATGTATCACAGTTCATTCACTCACTCACTCATTCCGTAAGTGACAGTTTACTTACTCATCTACTAACGTCTTGGTGACTTCCAAGTTTCGGTACTTATGAATAAAGCTGCTGTGAACATCCATGTACAGGTTTTTGTGTGGACATAAATGTTCGGCTTTTTCAGTAAATTCTAAGGAGAATGATTACTAAATCGTTTTTTAAGAGTATGTTTAGTTTTGTAAGAAATTGCCAAAACTGTGTTCCAAAGTAGGTGTACAATTTTGCATTTTATAGTAAAAGCCTCTTTTTTCCTTTCAGTGTTCTTTGAAAAGTGATTATGAATTTGACTTGGCAAAAAGATTTTTCCATCTAGTAGTCTTAGAAGAGCCTGTACCCTGATTGAGTTGAATGTTGGATATTGGCTGGCTTCTTTTTTTTTGGTCCCAGGGTGTCATATATTTATATAATTTACTGATTTTCTTTGTCAGAGTACTCAATGTTAATCATATAGCACAACTTATAATTATATTAAATGGTTGTTAGTATATTGAGAGGCATTGTAACTTCTCCTAAGGAAGAATCTCACAAGATATATTTTTAGGGCCTACTTAGAGTGAAATATGTCTGAAAAATGCTCCTTTAATTTAAGAGATAATGGCTTAGTGTTTCCCCATTATGTCAGTTTCCTGATATAATTATAAGGCCAAATTGTTCTGTCATTCGATAGGATATCTTACAGCCAAAGCCAGGCCTGCTGATGTTAAATGCGTACCAATTTTTGCCTTTATTATCATCTGAACTTTTGTAGTAAGATAATGGGATATGCCGATCTTGGTTATTTGGGCAGAATTTGTCCTTCCATAAAATAAGGATATAGATGATGCTGTCTAGCTAATGTATTGTTTGTAAAGGGCTGCCACTTAGTGACTAGGTTGGGTAATTTTAGGACCTAAGTGTGTACCTTTGCCCCCCATGACATTCTGAAATTTGAGCAATTTCAGTGTCTTATATACCATCTTTTCCCATTAACTGGACTCTCCTGACAGAGTCTTTCTAATTGCTTCCTCGTGATTCTTTGCTTTAGAAGAAAAATATCTATACTGCTCCCTTTTATATCTCTTACTGATTTACACCCCCCAGCATAAAAAAACAGAATATCGGTAGAGCTTTTGAAACTTTCTTTGTATGTCTCCATTCACATTCTTCTCTATCAGTGGCGACCAACTTTCCTGAATTTTATTATTCATTCCCTTTCTTTTTTTTATAGTTTTATACGTATGTTTGTATTCCTAAATAATATATTTGTTTTGTCTATTGACCTATATATAAGTGAAGTCATACTACGTGTATTATTTTCAACTTTGGTTTTGAGATTCGTTCATGTTAGTACATTTTACTGTAAATTATTCATTTTCACTATTGAATTTGTTTGAATATAGCATGGTACTTTTACATTCCAGTGTTCATACTGTTAGCTTTCTAGTTTTTTTCTATTTAGACAATATTGCCATGAATATTTTTGTACTTGTTTTCTGGTGTTATACATACACAAAATTTTCTCCAGGGTAACTGGCAGTAGGAATGCTGGGTCATAATGTACATTTTCAGCTTCACTAGGTAAATGATAATTTTTTCCCTCAATTTATGTTCCCACAACAATATATAAAAACATCTTCTGCTCTATATCCCTGCCAACCCTTGACATGATTAGATTTCTTTTTGTATTTTCTTATCTGCAAAGGTATTAAATGGGGGTCACATTGTAGTCTCAAAGTTAATTTTCCTTGTTATTGTAAGATTCGTATGTTTATTTGCCATTTGTGTCTGCTTTACTATAGCTACTTGTTCATTTTTATATTAAATTGGCTTTGTTATTGTGTTGTGGGAGCCTTTATATATTCTGGATACTAAACTTTTCCCAACTATATATTATTGCAGATACCTTCTGGATTGTGACTTATCTCTTCACTCTTTATGGTTTCACTTGGCTTTTTATATACTCTCACAAGATTTTGTCAAATTATTTTTATTGGGCAGAATTTCCTTCCCTTTCTCCCTTCTCATTCTAAAACTTAGAAAACTTTGATATATAAGAAAGATAAGAGGAGCTGATCTGATTGGATGGTGGACCTGGAGTACTATATGGGATTCCTTGAGGCAGTTAGAACCTCGGGGTTTATCAGGAATCCATACTGGCCATATACTTTGCTATGGCCCTTGGGCTGTAAAGAGACCTGAAGACAGGGAGGAGAGAACATAGTCTGTTTTGATAATCACTCTAGTTCGAATGGACTGGAGTAGAAAATGAGGGGGAAGGTGAAACGAAAAATTAGACAAGGGTCAGGTAAGGAAGTCTTGTGTTTAATATAAGGAACTTGGATTTTATCCTGTAGACCAGGCGTCAGTAAACTATGGCCTATAGACCAAATCTGGCCTACCCCCTGTTTTTGCATGACCTGCAAGCAAAGAATGATTTTTTTACGTTGTTAAATGATTGGGAAATTGAAAAAAATTATATTTTGTGATGTGTGAAAATAAAATTCAAGTCTGTGTCCATAAATAAGGTTTTATTGGAACAGTCACACCCATTTCTTTATAAGTATTGTCTATGGATGCTTTTGAGCTACAGTGGCAAGAACTGAATAGTTGGTACAGACACAGTAGGGCCTGCAGAGGCTAATATTTTTCTCTGGCCCTTTACAGAAAGTTTACCAACCCTTGCTGTAGATGCTAGAGCGCTAATGAAGAATTTAATCATAGACTAACAGAATCATCTTTATACTGTAGTAGCTAACATTGGTAGGTCTCTAGAACATTGCTGGAAGATGGGCAAGACTAGAGTCAAGGGAACTGATTAGGCCGTAGCAATGTTTCTTAAACTGCATGTTAGTTAATGTGCTACAGTAAAGAGTTTTGTTTCTGAGTCTTTAGTTTGACAAATACTGTGTTAAACAAGTGCTAGCAGGTGTCCTTTCCTGCTGGAGCGAACGCAAACCTTTATTGTGGGACAGTGTATTGTGAATACCTAAAAGGAGAATGTAGAGGGCACCGTTTGGTAATGGTTTTGAAGAATATGCTACTCTGAGTTACAAGAATGAACATTTATTTAAGTCTGTCTTATTTTCTGTCAGGGGCTGGGTCAACCTGCATTACACATGATTAAGGCAGATATCTTCTGATACCTGTTGTGGAACAGATACACTAAGATGAGTGGGAGTGTTTATATCACTGCAGATTTAATGTTTGCAAAAATCTTGTGTATATTTATCTGAGGTGGGAAGTTTGGGACATGTAAATGATAAATAAGAAAAGAAGATTGATTAACAGAGGAGGTGCTGAATTGAAGAGACCATTTGAAATCGGTCTATAAGCCTATGGGACTTGAACAGATGAGCTTAACTGAAAGGCCAGATTTTCCTGCTTCTCGCATCTTTACAGCACACAGCCTCCGGCAGGCTTTCAGACTGTTCCTTTGGAGCCAAAGATTTAAATAGCTTGGAGAAATTTATTGTCTAATTCTTGTTCTGGTACAAGGTTCTTGTTGTTTGCTGTAGCTTTTTCCAAACTCAGAATACCTTTTAAAATGCTTTTAAATCAAACTCAGATGTAAGTAATTAAGATATCTATTTTTAAGCAGATGAATTCATTAAAGTACACTAAGTGGAAAATCTGCCAGTGTTTAACAAAACTTAACCGCAGGTCAAATTTTGAATCCAATTTTGTTTTATAACAATGCCTGTTAATAACTGTATAGTTATATATAACAATACCAAATGATCTACATTTATTAAACTCCTTTTATTTTGGGGATACAGATATATCAGGTGTTCTGAAAAGAAATAATATAAATTATTAAATCAGTATAACAAAATGGGTATTTTTCTTTTGTTTCTATTAACATTAATTTTTTTCTTTGAACAGATGATGAATAAGGTATTTGGAGGTACTGTGCACAAAAAAAGTGTTAGAGAAGATGGAGTTTTCAACATTAGTGTGGATAATACATGTTCATTATTCAGGTATTACATTTTTAGATGAATAAGAACAGTAGTAATTAATTTAAAGTTGATACTGTTATTTTTCACAATTGGAGATTCTATAATTCATAAACAAAATTAAGGGTATAGTAGTGACCACAAGTGTAATTGTCACGTTTGCCTTCCAGTTGAGTGTCAAGACAACATGGGATGGTGGTGATGTTAATAGGGAGTAAGGAAGGTATTTAAGAAATTTGAAAACACCTGTGCAGTTGTGGAACCCTATTTGGAATCATATATAGTGATACCAACATTTGTATTTTCCCTTTTCACTCTTTGATCTGTTTTTAAAGATTATTATTCTTTTTCTTTTTTTCTTTTTCTTTTTTTTTTGTTGTTCTTTGTTTTTTTCTTTCTTTTTTTTGTTTTGTTTTTGAGACGGAGTCTTGCTCTGCCACCCGGGCTGGAGTGCAGTGCCACCATCTCAGCTCACTGCAACCTGCGCCTCCTGGGTTCAAGCGATTCTTCTGCCTCAGCCTCCCGAGTAGCTGGGACTACAGGTGTGAGCCACCACACCCGGCTAATTTTTGTATTTTTAGTGGAGACAGGGTGTCATCATATTGGCCAGGCTGGTCTCAAACTCCTAGACCTCGTGATCCGTCCACCTCTGCCTCCCAGAGTGCTGGGATTACAGGCATGAGCCACCGTGCCCTGCCGAAGATTACTATTTTTCAAAGGAAGATTAATAAAAAAGCCAAGGTTGCTCAGAATAATTTTTTAAACTGAAGTTATTGCCAAAATGAGTTTGAAAGCCAGTGTTTGTTCAGCTTCATAATGGAGAGGTGTTGACACATACACTCATCCTTATTTCATGTGACTAATCTTGAGAACCATTTCAGGAATCTTGTTTGTGATATACCAGAAGAAGCTTTAAACATAAAGATTTGGTTAAGATTTGACATTTTTGTCTTTCTAGTTCTAAAATTCTGAGACTCTATCACAACCTATACTATTCCTAAACAATGATGACAACAACAAACCCCAAAATATCTTTTTGGCATTAATGTACTTTATCTTCTTGCTTTATTTTTAATTTACATTTTTATTCCTTAATGTTTATTATTTATTTTGTAATTTAATTTAATTTTTTTTTTTGAGATGGAGTCTCGCTGTGTCGCATGCCCAGGCTGGAGTGCAGTGGCATGATCTTGGCTCACTGAAACCTCCACCTCCCAGGTTCAAGTGATTCTCCCACCTCAGTCTCCTGAGTAGCTGGGATTATAGGCGAATTTTTTTGTATTTTTAGTAGGGACTGAGTTTCACCATATTGGCCAGGCTGGTCTTGAACTCCTGACCTCAGGTGATCTGCCTCGGGCTCCCAAAGTGCTGGGATTACAGGCATGAGCCACCACACCTGGCCATGCCTTAATATTATTTAATATTGAGTTCTTACATTGTTTTCCATAACATAAACAGTATATTTTTATGGTTGATTTGTTTGAATCAGGGTCCAGAGAAAGTCTACATATTACATTTGATTAATGTTACTTAAATCTCTTAAGTAACACTTTCTTAACTAAGTATCATTAATTTGTTTGGCACTAGAGGTCCACATTGGTACTGGGTTGTAATTGTTTCTAGGACTTCCAGATAACAGAGTTGGGCAGTACCTAGTCTTTTAGAATTAGAAAACAGAATCATTAGTGTATACTTCTTTCCAGTTAAAATGAAAGATTATAGGGTTTTTACCTAACTCTTTTGATTTTGTATCTCCTTACTCTTAAGCTGAAAATGTTGATTGCTAATTATATTATTTGTTTTAACCTACCATATGCCTGTATCTATACTGTACTTACAGTTACAGGATAATAGTTTTAGTACTGAGTCCTATTACTACTTACATAAGACTACCGAATGAAGTGTTAAGATCTTTGAAATACCTCTGTTCTTAACATAAATCTCAACAGATATATAATGTTGAAATTATTGTTCTATACTCTCTTAAAATTATTCCTGGGTGTCTGGTTATACTAGCAACTACATATATTTATTTGTTCTAGTTTCCTTCCAGTTTTTATGGATTGCCTTTTTAAAGATTTATTGTTTTTTATTGGCTTTATTTGTAATGGACATAATATCTGAATGCTAGCAGTATTCCATTGTCACTTTTTTCTGTTTTTCTAATCATGTGTGGCAAGCTTGTGTTTCTAAAACAAAAGAACCCAGGAATCATGTTTTTAATTAAGATATTTGTGTGTTTTATTTTTTGTATGTTTAGGGGCCTTCAGAAGGAAGAAGTTGTTTTGCTTACACATGGAGATAGTGTAGACAAAGTAGCTGATGGATTCAAGGTTGTGGCACGTTCTGGAAACATAGTAGCAGGTGAAAATTCTAAAAGTTTTGCAGAGTTCATTTTAAAAACTTTATCTGAAGAGTAAGCATATGCTTCTGTATGAGGTACTCTTTGATTTTTCCTTTTTCTTCTGATTTTTCTTCTCTTTTTTAAAAGATAATAATGAATGTAGGATTAACTGTTATGAAGGGAATTTAATAATAGGAGGATTATCCAGAAGTCTCTCACTTACTGGTTTACTGTTTGCTTTGAAATACTTTGAAAAATGTTCATCCTAATATAAGCTTCTCAAACATAAAACACTATACTTTTATGACTCAGGAAAAATTTGAGAACTTGCTCTCTTCCTACTATACTATATTCAGAGTTACTTGTCTTTTATTCCTTTCTTAGGTATACATAGCCCATAGCACCCAAATAAGTACTCAAGAGATTTCCCTGAACCAGGGTTGGCAAACTGTGACTTGTGGGTCAAATCTCGTCTTTTGCCTTTTTTTAATGTCCAGGAGCTAAGAATGTTTTTACATTGTTAAAGGGTTATAATAAAATACAGGGACTGTATATGTTGCACAGAGCCTAAACTATTTACTCTCTAGTCCTTTGCAGAAAGTTTGCTGACCCATGCTCTTAAACCATTTTGTTCTCTACTTTTTTGAGGAAGGGAAATTGACTTTCTGGCTGTTTGGGGTTTTGACTTGCTTACCTGAATAATGTAAATGGTCACTAATAGTCCTGGAAGTCAGTGAAAGAAAAAGGTGGGTTTATCAATAAAGTTCTCTTTGAGATGCCACAGCTAAATAATAAGTTGAAAAAAAGATTTGTCATGGATATGCTGAATTTAGTAAACTGCCTGCAGTTACTCAACCGACTTTAGCATAGGAATGCTCAAGAATGGTTTTACTTCATAAAAAAAAGATCAACAGTGGTAGATAGGCTTGTGTATTTTTATTCATCCAACAAACATTTGAGTACTTATGTGTCGTGCACAGTTCTAGGTGTCAAGGATTTAGCAATGAATAAAACAGGCCAGGTGTGGTGACTCTCACTTGAGAGTCTGTGACTCAGCACTTTGAGAGACTGTGGAAGGTGGATAGCTTGAGACTAGGAGTTCGAAACCAGCCTGGGCACCATAGTGAGACTCCATCTCTGCATAAAAATAATTAAAAAAAAATTAACCAGGTGTAGTGATGCACATTTGCAGTCCTAGCTACTCAGGAGGCTGAGGTAGAAGAATCATTTGATCCTAAGAGGTCACGGCTGTGTTGAGCTGTGGTTGCACCCCTACACTCCATCCTGGGCAACAGAGCAAGACCCCCTCTCTTAAAACAAAACCTAAAACCAATATAGCAAAAATTCTTGTTTAACACTGGAAAAAAAGGAAAGTAAACAATAAAGAAATACAGAATATGTCAGAGTCAGATAGTGTTTATATTGAAAAACTAAGGGGGAAGAGGATATTCAGGAATATGTATGATTAGGGTTGTTGCAATTTTATGGGCTATTCAGGGAAGGCGTTCCTATAAGATGACACTGGACACGAAGAAAATAAGTGCTAACCTTTTTGGATATTTGGGGAAAGAGGAAACAGCAGTAGAGATCCTGGGTGGGTACCATATTTGAGGAGCAGCAAGGAATCCACGTGGTTGGAGCAGAGTAAGCATGACGGGGAGAGTGAAAGAAGGTGAAGTTAGAGAAGTAGTTGGATGCCAGAACACGGGACCTTTTGGCCACTCCTATACTTTGGCTTTACTCATAGTGAGGTGGGGTTTTAAATGAAGGAGAGATGTGATCTAATTTCAGGATTAAGCTGTGATGAGGAGAAAAGATACAGGGTGAAAGAGAAGCAAGAAGACGAGCTAGGAATTTATTGTAGTAACCAGGAGAGAGACAGTGTTGTCAGGATCAAGATAGTAGTGATAGATGCAGGAGGAAGATAAAAGGGGAGGGTACCTGGAGAATCTCCCACCAGCCTGCCTACTGGGAGAACAGGGTAGAGCCACAGGAAGTTCTCACCCTTTGCAGGAGGGAGGAGCCTGGCCTTTCCTGTTCCTGTGTGGTGACCTGGGATTCAATCTGTGAGATGGGGGCCTGTTAACAGGAAGCCTTCCACTTTGCTGAGAGATTTTTCCTTTTTTCTCAATAAATTCCATTACTTCTTACCTTTCAAAGTGTCTGCGTGCCTGACTTTTCCTGGTTATGGGAAAAGAACCCGGTTTTTTTTATAGCAGTAGAAGAGGAAGTTGTTAGGACCAGGTTGACAGAGGTGGAAGTTGTCAGGACTAGGGTAATAGAGGTAGACGTTGTTAGGAGTGATTGGATTCCACTGTTTTGAAGGGAGAGACACAAGATTTACTGTTAGATTGAATATGGAGTGAGGAAGAAAAAGTAGAATCAAGTTTTAACTCCCAAGTTTTTTGGCCTGAGGAACCAAAAGGAAAATGTTTCTAATTACCTGATTGGAAAGACCTCAGGAGTTTGAGTTTGCAATATTAAATTCAAGGTGCTGTATTAAACATCAAAACAAAGGTGCTGAGTAGGCAGTTGTATATGTGAGCCTGGACTTCAGAGGAGAAAACTGGACTGGAGGTATAAATTTGGGAGTCTACCGGCATACAGACAGAATTTTAAGGTGATGAGAGTGTGAGATCTCTCAATGTTTAGAAAAGAGATTTAAGGGCTGAGGACTGAGTAACTTCCATGTATAGAGATGGGCAAGATGGAGAGGAACCAGCAAAGGAGATTCAGAAGGAATAGACAGTAAAATAAGTAAACCAAGAGAGTGGTATCCTGAGAGCCAAATAAGGTGTGAAGTACTGTGGTATAGTAGAATGAGTATGAGTTAGGGAGCCTGTCAGGCCTGATTTAGTTACTTAATTACCTGAGAGTTCATACAAGTTTCTCGATATCTCAGAGCCATAAAATAGGGGTAACACATGCACATGTAAAATACCTAGCCTAACATCTATTGCCCCGTAGGTAATATTTGCTGGAAACACATTAGTCAAGTAGGTGAATATATATTTGTGGTTAATAGTAGTCAAGAAAGAAACAGTATATTCTGACAAGTCTGATATATGAGATTCTTTTAATATGAGAACTTGGTAGCTGTACAATGCATTTGAAAGCCATGTGCAACATGAGAACCAAAACTGAATTATCAATGCACTAGATAGGCAAGGCAACTGAAGTAACTTGGGTGGAGAGGTGAGAATACTGTTAAATAATCTCTGTGTGGGACTTAATGTACCGTCCTCTAGCCCATTAATTGCTGTGTCAAGAAAGACCTTTATAAAGAAAGGTTACAGCAATGTAGTTTTTGTCTTTGTTATGTATTTATTTTTTCTATAGCTAAAAATCCAGTGAGACATATCAGTTTTAACATTTATAGAGGAAGAAGGCTGTGTGCAGTGGCCCACACCCATAATCCCAGCACTTTGGGAGGCCAAGGCAGGAGGATTCCTTGAGCCCAGGAGTTCAGCAAGGCAACAGGATAAAACCCCATCTCTTCAAAATATTTAGCAATTAGCTGAGTGTGGTGGCACGCACCTGTCATTCCAGCTACTTAGGAGGCTGAGGTGAAAGGATCACTTGAGCCCAGGAGATCGAGACTATAGTGAGCTATGATTACGCCACTGCACTCCAGCCTGGGTGACAGAGCAGTAAATACCCTGCCTAAAAAATAAAATAGGCCAGGCTCGGTGGCTCACGCCTGTAATTCCAGCCCTTTGGGTGTCCGAGATGGATCACAAAGTCGGGAGATCAAGACCAGCCTGGCCAATATGGTGAAACCCCGTCTCTACTAAAAATATTTAAAAAATTAGCTGAGCGTGGTGGCAGGCACCTGTAGTCCCAGCTACTCGGGAGACTGAGGCAGAAGAATCGCTTGGACGTGGGAGGCAGAGGTGGCAGCGAGCCGAGATCGCACCACTGCACTACAGCCTGGGCGACAGAGTGAGACTCCGTCTTAAAACAAAACAAAACAAAACAAAAGAAAAAAACAAATAAAATAAAATAAAATTGGCTGGGAGCAGTGGCTCATGCCTGTAATCCTAGCATTTGGGACGCTGAGGCAGGTGGATCACTTGAGGCCAGGAGTTCGAGGCCACCTGGCCAACATATTGAAACCCCATCTGTACTAGAAATACAAAAAATTAGCTGGGTGTGGTGGCACACATCTGTAATGCCAGCTGCTTGGGAGCCTGCGGCATGAGAATTGTTTGAACCCTGGAGGCGGAGGTTGCAGTGAGCCGAGATCATGCCATTGCACTCCAGCCTGGGTGACATAGTGAGACTCTGTCTCCAAAAAAAAAAAAAAAATTTAAACCATAGAGGCAGAGATTGTGAGAAATTAATTGTGGTTATTGCTTGAGTCTTTTCAGCATGAAAAAATTTTAATTTGTGACTATTTTCTCTATAAAGGTATAGCAAATGAATCTAAAAAATTATATGGAGCACAGTTCCACCCTGAAGTTGGCCTTACAGAAAATGGAAAAGTAATACTGAAGAATTTCCTTTATGATATAGCTGGGTGCAGTGGAACCTTCACGGTGCAGAACAGAGAACTTGAGTGCATTCGAGAGATCAAAGAGAGAGTAGGCACGTCAAAAGTTTTGGTAAGCAATTTATTATCTAGAAGTCTACAAATTTATATCAATAATGGTGGAATCCAGGAGCTAGAGTCCTCAACACAGCCCTTAAATGTTCTATAATTTTAGAGTGTTTTTCCAGTCACCATGCATATCTTTGATATAAATAGCGCTTTTAGGTAACGATTTAAGCTGATAGTGTTTATTTTCTTTTTTGCTTGTTTTGCTTAGTTTGATTTTTCATTTTACCCCGTAGGTTTTACTCAGTGGTGGAGTAGACTCAACAGTTTGTACAGCTTTGCTAAATCGTGCTTTGAACCAAGATCAAGTCATTGCTGTACACATTGATAATGGCTTTATGAGAAAACGAGAAAGCCAGTCTGTTGAAGAGGCCCTCAAAAAGCTTGGAATTCAGGTCAAAGGTATTGAAGAACCCCAGAAAAGTTAACTTACATGTTAGGACTTGTGTAATCAAATCTAGTCTTATGGTTTAAGTGAGCACAATTACCGTTTTCTCAGTATGCCAAGGTTGAAAATGCTTTTCATTTTTACAATTACCTCTGGTGTAAGAGAGGTCTCAGTATAAATTTTTAAACTATTGATTCTGCTAATTTTATACATAGATTGATAAGTTAACATTTTCCAGCTACTGTTCAGTTCTCTTCTAGTCATTCGCTATTGAAATTATCTTTTCCTGGCCAGGCGCGGTGGCTTACGCCTGTAATCCCAGCACTTAGGGAGATCAAGGTGGGTGGCTCACCTGAGGTCAGGAGTTTGAGACCAGCCTGGCCAACATGATGAAACCCCATCTCTACTAAAAATACAAGGAATTAGCCAGGCTTGGTGGTGGGCGCCTGTGATCCCAGCTACTCGAGAGACTGAGGCAGGAGAATCTCTTGAACCTGGGAGGTGGAGGTTGCAGTGAGCAGAGATCATGCTGCTGCACTCCAGCCTGGGCAACAAGAGTGAAATTCCATCTCAAAAAAAAGAAAAAGAAATTATCTTTTCCCACTCTATTTCATGATATTTATATAGCACGAGGCTACCCAAACCCTCCTTAGGTGTGGATATACAGATTATTTTGCAAACAGGAAAGCTTATTGCGGGAGAGGTGAAGATTCTATAGTTACTTTTTTTTTTTTAAAGGGCCACTAATAAATTTCTTAGTCCTTAATAACATTTACTTTTGTAGATACCTTTTATACTTTTTAAAAACAAGGTGCAATTGATAGTTATAATGAAATGAGGTCAGTAGTTTAATGATACAAGTTATTGTACATATTATTGAATTAATTGGAATTGATACCAAAAATCTGAATAAAATGAAGACTTGTAGGTAAGCATGATGTGAACATGAATCTATTTCTTTGAAACTTCTCTAAAATAACAGTAAAAGCATAAAACAGTGTAATACCATAAGGACGAGGGATAGAGGAGATGATAGCAGACAGATGCTTTCAATAAAATGTTGGGAAGTAGAAAGCAGATGGGTAGAGGTGGATTTTCTCTGTTTAAGCTAGGGAGGTCTCTCCCAGCATCCTGGGAAGGTCCCCAATGGTATCTTCACATGGTCATATGTTTTTGTGAAATTTGCAAGTAAGATATTTTGATAATTTGTAGTTGTTTATTTTCTTTCAACTCTAACTTGTTCTCTGTTAGGTGGTGCTGGAATGGCCGTGGGCATTTTGAGATCAGGCTAAGACAAAGATGAGCTGGGGATGTGCTTAGTATGGGTTTAGAGGTATATATGTGGTTTGCAATTATTTCTGTGTATAGTTAAGTACTTGGTAGCCATCCCAGTATAACTTAAGATTTTTAACATCTTATTTGTTCTGTTTCTTTCTTTTTTTTTTTTTTTTTTTTGAGACGGAGTCTCGCTCTGTCGCCCAGGCTGGAGTGCAGTGGCCGGATCTCAGCTCACTGCAAGCTCCGCCTCCCGGGTTTACGCCATTCTCCTGCCTCAGCCTCCCGAGTAGCTGGGACTACAGGTGCCCGCCACCTCGCCCGGCTAGTTTTTTGTATTTTTTTAGTAGAGACGGGGTTTCACCGTGTTAGCCAGGATGGTCTCGATCTCCTGACCTCGTGATCCACCCGTCTCGGCCTCCCAAAGTGCTGGGATTACAGGCTTGAGCCACCGCGCCCGGCCTTGTTCTGTTTCTTGAAGGAGGCCTTCAAATTGTAAAACCTGGATCTGTCCCTGGTAACTGACATAGCAGAATGAAGGAATTCACAACCTTGGGGTGGGGTGGGAAGGAAGCCAACAAAAAGCAAGCTGATTTGTGCCGTAGACTTCTGAGGAGGCTCAGGAATTTGAATCATTGGGTTCTTTTTGGGTCATTGGTCTCTGGGTTAGCCTAAAATGGATTAAATATCTGAGAAGCAGATCCTTTTCCTTAGCACAGGAGCAAACTGCACTCTCCTTCCCCATCAGAACACTGTGGATATATTCTCTAGAAAGGCTAAACAAGAGAGGTTCTGGACTTGAGCCTACTAATACCAGGCATAGTTGAGGGTGGAGGTAAGACTCTACATTAAGAACAGGATGAAGTAAAAGTCTCTATCCTGAATGGCAACTCCCTTTTGCTACCACTTCTTCTGTTCAACTGCCAGAATGCCAATAGGCAGGAGAGTAGATACGTCTTCTCTGGATAGTTGACCAGGTTCAGGAAAGACCTACAAATTCACTGGGTTTTCCACAATGAAATAGCAAGCTGCCTTGTCATCTTACAGTGAAGGCCTCCAGTAGCTAAGTTTTATTAGCAAATAGAGATCTTAGTCAGTTTTTAGTTTCCTGTCGTTAAATAAAAAGCCAAGGATTGTTAAACGTGTGTTCATAAATATCAATTTTACAAGACACTAGTGTGTGATTCCAAACGACTTTGATTCTGTTTAGGAACCAGTGCTTTTGATTCCTTTGGGGCTATGCTTCTTGCTGTGGCGTTTGCTTGTTGCTCTGATGAAGCACTGAACAGAGGGAAAATAATCAGCATAATTTTATTTTTTTTGTGTGGAGTCTTGTTCTGTTGCCCATGCCAGAATGCAGTGGCACGACTTCGGCTCACTGCAACCTCTGCCTCCGAGGTTTAACCAATTCTCTTGCCTCAGCCTCCGAGTAGCTGGGATTACAGACATGTGCTACTACACCCAGCTAATTTTTGTGTTTTTAATAGAGATGTGGTTTTGCCATTTTGGCCAGGCTGGTCTCACATTCCTGACCTCAAGTGATCCACCCAACTTGACCTCCCAAAGTGTTGGTATTACAGGCGTGAGCCACTGTGCCAGTCCTAATCAGCATAATTTGTGATGTCATGGCCCTAGATCTAAATGCCAGGAGATTCTCACAGAAACAACATTTAATAAGTGCCTGTATCTGAATTCTTTTACTCAGGATGTATTGATAGTTTTTTTTTTTTTTTTTTAATTATTTATTTATTTATTTATTTTTTTGAGATGGAGTCTCGCTCTGTGGCCCAGGCTGGATTGCGGTGGCACGATCTCGGCTCACTGCAAGCTCCGCCTCCTGGGTTCACGCCATTCTCCTGCCTCAGCCTCCCCAGTAGCTGGGACTACAGGTGCCCGCCACCACACCCGGCTAACTTTTTTGTATTTTTAGTAGAGATGGGATTTCACCATGTTAGCCAGGATGGTCTCGATCTCCTGAGCTCGTGATCTGCCTGCCTCGGCCTCCCAAAGTGCTGGGATTACAGGTGTGAGCCATCAGGCCTGGCCAGTAATTCTTGAACATTGATAGTTTATTGAAATTTGTAGGCAGATTTAGGGGAGATCAAAGGAACCATGGACTGTTCTTCAGCCTGGAAAAGAAATAAACTTTTCTTTCTGTAGTTTGACTTGTTATTTTTGATTAAAAAAACATGTTATACCAATTTCAAATGCTTCTCCCCTTTCCTCTAGTGATAAATGCTGCTCATTCTTTCTACAATGGAACAACAACCCTACCAATATCAGATGAAGATAGAACCCCACGGAAAAGAATTAGCAAAACGTTAAATATGACCACAAGTCCTGAAGAGAAAAGAAAAATCATTGGGGATACTTTTGTTAAGGTACCTTTGTTTTTAATATCCTCAACATGTACTGTTTTTGATGTGAATCTTTGTATTTGTTTTTCCTTGTCACTATATCAAATAACCAAATTTGCTAATTTTTTCCTTTTTCTTATATGGCTGAGAGTTTTACTGTATATTGTCATCATATTGACCAGTAGAAACTGTTTTATGTTTGTTTATTTGTTTGTTTTATGAGACGGAGTCTCGATGTGTCACCAGGCTGGGCTGGAGTGTAGTGGCACAATCTCGGCTCACTGCAACCTCTTCCTCCTGGGTTCAAGTGATGATTCTCCTGCCTCAGCCTCCTGAGTAGCTGGGATTATAGGCATGTGCCACCACGCCTGGCTAATTTTTGTATTTTTAGTAGAGACGGGGTTTCACCATGTTGGTCAGGCTGGTCTCAAACTCCTGACCTCATGATCCACCTGCCTTGTCCTCCCAAAGTGCTGTGATTACAGGCGTGAGCCACCATGCCTGGCTGCTAATTTTGTATATTTAGTAGAGATGGGGTTTCATCATGTTGGCCAGGCTGGTCTCGAACTCCTGGCCTCAAGTGATGCACTCCACTCAGCCTCCCAAAGTGCTGGGATTACAGGCATGAGCCACTGTGCTCGGCCTCACGTACCTTTTTGAATCATGTTAAAGGACACGTTCATAAAGGAGTTTATTTTGGGGCTTGGTGGATTTTATTTTCTGGTCAGTATTTCTAAACGACTCTAGGAGATTTAGCTGAAAGTATAAACTTTTGCTTTTAAAAAAATTTTTCTCTTACAAGGCTGTTTTACTCCTGTTGATTATAGATTGCCAATGAAGTAATTGGGGAAATGAACTTGAAACCAGAGGAGGTTTTCCTTGCCCAAGGTACTTTACGGCCTGATCTAATTGAAAGTGCATCCCTTGTTGCAAGTGGCAAAGCTGAACTCATCAAAACCCATCACAATGACACAGAGCTCATCAGAAAGTTGAGAGAGGAGGTAAAAGTTTATGAGAACTTTTTCATACAGTAGATACATGGAAGGTCTCCCTTTCTTCCCTCCTCTTCCCTCCTATTATTTACAGAGTTGCACAGCCATCACCACATCTAATTTTAGAACATTTTCATTACCTTAAAAAGGAACCTTATACCCATTAGCAGTCACTCCTTGTTCTACCTGTTGTCATTGTCATCCTGCCCCCACTCCCCAGCTCTTCCTTTCCTCCTTTCTTGCCAGCCCTAGGCAATTACCAACCAATAATTTATTTCTGTCTCTATAGATTTGCTTATTTTGGACATTTTATATACATGGAATTCTACAATATGTGGTCTTTTTTTTTTTTTTTTTGAGACGGAGTCTCGCCCTGTCACCCAGGCCGGAGTGCAGTGGCGCGATCTGGGCTCACTGCAAGCTCTGCCTCCTGGTTTCATGCCATTCTCCTGCCTCAGCCTCCCGAGTAGCTGGGACTATAGGCGCCCGCCACCACACCCAGCTAATTTTTTTGTATTTTTAGTACAGGCGGGGTTTCACTGTGTTAGTCATGATGGTCTCGATCTCCTGACCTCATGATCTGCCTGCCTCGGCCTCCCAAAGTGCTGGAATTACAGGTGTGACCCACTGCGCCCAGCCAATATGTGGTCTTTTATGACTAGCTTCTTTTACTTACCGTAATGTTTTCAAGGTTCATCCATGTTGCTGAATGTATCAGAACTTTATTCCTATTTATTGCCAGATAATATTCCATCTTATGGGTATAATGCATTGTATTTATCCATTGATCAGTTGATAGGCTTTTGGGTTATTTCTACTTTTTGGCTGTTGTAAATAATGCTGCTATGAATACTGGTCTTAAGTTTTTGTGGATATGTGTTTTTATTTCTTTTGGTATATGCCTGGGAGTGGAATTGTTAGGTCTTAAGGTTTAACATTTTGATTAATTGCCAAACTATTATTTGAAATGACAATACAATTTTACATTCCCACTAGAAACGTATGAGATTCAAATTTTTCCACATCCTCACCAAGACTTGTTGTTATCTCTTTTCTTATTGTAAAAAACACAAAATCACATAACATAAAGTTTACCATCTTAACTCTGTTTTGTGTTTTTTTTTTTTTTAAGACAGAGTCTCACCCTATTGCCCAGGCTGGAGAGCAGTCATGTGACCTTGGCTCACAGCAACCTCTGCCTCCTGGTTCAAGCAATTCTCCTGCCTCAGCCTCCCAAGTAGCTGGGATTACAGGCGTGTGCCACCAGGCCTGGCTAATTTTGTATTTTTAGTAGAGATGGGGTTTCACTATGTTGGCCAGGCTGGTCTTGAACTCCTGGCCTCAGGTGATCCACCCACCTCTGCCTCCCAAAGTACTGGGATTACAGGTGCGAGCCACTGCGTCCAGCCTCATCTTAACTATTTTAAAGTATAAGGTTCAGTAGTGTTAGGTGTATTCACATTGTTGTAAAACAGATCTTCAGAACTTTTCATCTTGCAAAACAAACTCTATACCGTTAAAAAACAACTCTCCCTTTTCTCTGGCCCCCACCCTCTGGTAACCACCATTCTGCTTTCTGTTTCTATGTTTCACTACTTTAAATACCTCATATAGGTGAAATCATACAGTATTGCCTTTTTGTGACTTGCTTATTTCACTTAGCATAATGTCCTTAAGGTTCATTCATGTTGTAGCATGTGACAGAATTTCCTTCTTTTTTAAGACTGAATAATGGGCCAGGTGCAGTGACTCATGCCTAGTGCTTTGGGAGGCTGAGGCGGGTGGATCAGCTGAGGTCAGGAGTTCGAGACCAGCTGGTCAACACAGTGAAACCCTGTCTTTACTAAGAATACAAAAATTAGCCAGGCGTGGTGGTGGGCATCTGTAATGCCAGCTACTTGGGAGGCTGAGGCAGGAGAATTGCTTGAACCCTGGAGGTTCAAGATTGCCAAGATTGCCATTGCACTCTAGCCTGGGCATTAAGAGTGAAACTCCATCTCAAAAACAAAAAAACAGACTGAGTAATATACTACTATAGGTATATGCCACGTTTTGATTATCCATTTTTGTTTATCTTTTGGATATATGCCCAGAATTGGGATTGTTGGATCATATGGTAGTTCTGTTTTTAATTTTTTTGAGGAAACTGTTGTCCATAGCAATTGCACCATTTTACAATCCAACCAAAAGTACGTAAGGACTCCAGTTTTTCCAAATGCTTACAATTTGTTATTTTCTATTTTTTTATGGATGTGTTATCTGACTTTAAAAAATTTTAGTCATCTGGCCCAGCACAGTGGCTCGTATCTGTGATCCCAGCACTTTGGGAGGCCAAGGCAGATGGATCACTTGAAGCCAGGAATTTGAGACCAGTCTGGCCAACATGGTGAAACCCTGTCTCTACTAAAAATACAAAAAAATTAGTCAGGTTTGGTGGTGCATGCCTGTAGTTCCAGCTACTCTGGAGGCTGAGGCAGGAGAATTGCTTGAACCTGGGAGGCAGAGGTTGCAGTGAGCCGAGATTGTGCCACTGCACTCCCACCTGAGCAACGGAGTGAGGCTCCGTCTTAAAAAAAGTAAATAAAAATGTTAGTCATCCTAGTGTATATGAAGTGTTGTTTTGATTTGCATTTCCCTAATAGCTCATGATGTTGAGCATTTTTGCATGTTCTTGCTTATTGGCCATTTGTGTATCTTGGAGAAATGTCTTCATATCCTTTGTTCCCTTTTTTAAAAAAAAATTATTTTAAGTTCAAGGGTATAAGTGTAGTTACATAGGTAACTGTAACTTGTTACATAGGTAAACTTGTGTCATAGGGGTTTGTTATACAGATTATTTCATCACCCAGGTATTAAGCCTAGTACCCATTAGCTTTGCTTATTTTTTAATTGACTTATTGATCTTTTTATTACTGAGTTGTAAATGTTCTTTATATATTCTGGTTACAAATCTTTTATCAGATATATGATTTGCAAATGTTTTCTCTAGTTCTGTGAGTTGTCTTTTCATTTTCTCAGTGATAGTATTTGGAGAATTTTAATTTTGGAACACTAGTATATTTTCTAATTGCTTTGTGTTCTAATGAGAACTAGATCAGAGATGATGGATTGGTTTACCCTGATTTACTTATATCTAAAAAGTTTATGTTTAAAATGTGCTTCAAAGAGAAATAATAGCACTAAAATATTCATCTAATTCCTTATAGGCATTTAGGAATAAATACTTTAAAAGATGCATTTTTAATAATAATCTGTTAGTGTTAAGAGAAATGGTAACAGGAAAAGCCAATAATTTATTACCCTTTGTTTGTCATGTTATCTTGGTTACTAATTTGTATTGGTTGGCTTCTTTCCTCCCTGTAGGGAAAAGTAATAGAACCTCTGAAAGATTTTCATAAAGATGAAGTGAGAATTTTGGGCAGAGAACTTGGACTTCCAGAAGAGTTAGTTTCCAGGCATCCATTTCCAGGTAAAAATTAGAATTGAATTTTGTTTGATTCATCTTTTTTTTTTTTTTTTGAGACAGAGTCTCGTTCTGTCACCCAGGCTGGAGTGCAGTGGCGCGATCTCGGCTCACTGCAAGCTCCACCTTCCGGGTTCACGCCATTCTCCTGCCTCAGCCTCCCGAGTAGCTAGAACTACAGGTGCCCACCACCATGCCCGGCTAATTTTTTTTTGTATTTTAGTAGAGACGGGGTTTCACCGTGTTAGCCAGGATGGTCTCAATCTCCTGACCTCGTGATCTGCCCACCTCGGCCTCCCAAAGTGCTGGGATTACAGGCGTGAGCCACTGCGCCCGGCCTAATTCATCTTTAGACCTTCATGTTGAAGAAAAATCAATTCATACAATTCTGAAATAATCTGTCATCTCAGGGAATATGTAACATGAGAGAAAGGAAAGGATGGTTAGGGAATAATTGAAATCTTTTGAGTATCTACTGTATTTACTTCATTTTATTAAATACTCATTTTCCACTGTCTTTGGATTTCAGTGTTACATTATCCTTGGGAGTTTGGCATCTGATGTTGCCATCAGATGAGAAAACCAAGACATAAAGATATTTTAATAACATTGCCACACAGTCCTAGTAGTAGAGCTAGGATTTGTTATATTCTTTGTACTATACCATAGTCTTTTCCATGGAAGATGTGAGGATTTAAACTTAGCTCTTTAAAATCCTTGTCCTATGTCTGACTTGTTCGAATGGATGAACCACTTCTTCTTGGCACAATGTAACTAATTCCTGAACAAATAATACTCCATTTGCTGTCATATAGAAAAAAATTAGAGGTGATACTTGTTTAAAGTTAGGACTGCAGGTCTTAACCTGTTTTTGTTACTATTTCTTGAGAGGTTGGGCAAGTCTGTACCTCAGGTTCTAGCTCACTGTAATAGTGATTAGGGGATGATTTGGGAGAATGACCTAATCGAATTGAAAAACAGAATAATAGCCAACATTTCTTGAGTACTCTATGTGCTAGGCACTCTGCTAAATACTTTTATTGTCTTATTTAATCTTCACAGTGAAAACTAGTATTATCCTGTTTTACAGATGAAGAAACTTAGGGAAAGCAACTAATTTGCCAAAAGTTATACAGATTGAAAGGAGTGGAGCCAGAATTATATCCCCAATAATTTTTAGCTCTGAGTTTATACTCTTAATGATCATATTGGCTCCATAAACAGCTTTACAAATGTGTAACCTATGTGGTGATTAGCACTTGTTCTCAAATCTAGTAATCAGATTGAGATCTTTAGTCCCTAACCTGCATGCTGGCAAAGAATGGTCTGTGGACTGGCATGTGGCTCATGCCTGTACCCCTGAGTCTACTAAAAATACAAAAGTTAGCCAGGTGTGGTGGCAGGCACCTGTAATTCCAGCTACTCGGGAGACTAAGGCAGGAGAATCGCTTGAACCCAGGAGGCGGAGGTTGCTGTGAGCCGAGATTATACCACGGCACTCCAACCTCGGCAACAGAGCACGGCTCCATCTTGAAAAAAAAAAAAAAAACATGGTCTGTGAATGTAATGGAGGGAAGCCAAGTGTTCTATGTCCTTGGTCATTATTTCATCTAGACTCACTTGATGTTTTAAAAATCTACTTTGTATGTTGAGTTGTCTGTTATGTAAGATTTCATTAGCAAAAATTGTTTTGCTACTTTAAAAACTATCTTAAATATGCTGTTTATTCTAAAGGTAAAGAATGGACTAGGAAATTAATGGACATAGCTGAGGTTTTGCCTACAACTAGGCATCTCAAGTGATGCCTCTTCTGTTGTAGTAAAGCAGCAGAATCCAGTTTTTCATACGTCTATGCACACCTTGTGTTTTTACGAACTTTTAAGTGTTTGGTAAAATGGAAGTCGAGTGCAGTGACTCATGCCTGTAATTCCAGCACTTCAGGAAGCCTAGGCGGGCGGATCACTTGAGGTCAGGAGTTCCAGACCAGCCTGGCCAACGCAGTGAAACCCAGTCTCTACTAAAAATACAAGAAATTAGCTGGGCATGGTTGTGCATGCCTGTACTAGGTACTACTGGTGGCTGCTAGGGGAGGGTAAGGCAGGAGAATCTCTTGAACTCGGGAGGTGGAAGTTGCAGTGAGCTCAAATTGTCCCACTGCCCTTCAGCCTGGGTGATAGAATGAGAGTCTGTCAAAATAAAATAAAATAGAAATACCAGTTCACATTTTTTGGTATTAAAAACTCACATTATTTATTTGATTATGTATATATTTTAACAGTATAATACCATTTTAAAAATCAGATTGATAGTCGAAGTTGGATGATGAGTAAGGTGGTTAATTATACTGTTCTCTTTATGTATATGTTGGAAAATTCCCTTATTAAAAACTTTGAATAGATTGGCACATATGTTATAAACTAAAAATATTAACTGGATAATTTTGTGATACTTAATACATGGACTGTAAAAATAGGATAGGCCAAGTGCAGTCAGTGGCTCACGCCTATAATTCCAGCATTTCCAGAAGCTGAGCTTCTGGAGTTCAAGACCAGTCTGAACAGCATAGTGAAACCCCTGTCTTTACTGAAAAAATTAGCCAGGCACGGCTGCATGTGCTTGTAATCCCAGCTATTTAGGAGGCTGAGGTGGGAGGACTGCTTGAGCTCAGGAATTTGACGCTGCAGTCAGCAATAATTGCACCACTGCACTCCAGCCTTGGTGACAGAGCAAGACTCTATCTCTTAAAAAGAGAGACAGGAATGATAGGGAGAGAATTAAACATGTTGTCTTATTTGAGCCTCACAATGGAAACTAGGATAGTATTATCCTGTTTTATAGATGAAGAAACTTAGGGACAGAGACTAACATGCTGAAAAGTTATGCAGACTAAAAAGTGTGCATAACTTAAATGTTGCGGCATTCTAAATGTTACAACATTTTTAGAATGTTGAAGCATTCTAAAGAATGCTGAGTTGAATGGGAAACTAATAGCTACACTTGGATACTTATGATGGCAGATGGATTTTAATTTTGGAAAGGTTTTATATTTTGAAAATAGTGGCATTTTTATATTAGATTTTTATATTGGAAATATAACATTAATGTTAAATACTTACTCTTACCTTTAGGTCCTGGCCTGGCAATCAGAGTTATATGTGCTGAAGAACCTTATATTTGTAAGGACTTTCCTGAAACCAACAATATTTTGAAAATAGTAGCTGATTTTTCTGCAAGTGTTAAAAAGGTAATATTTGATACAGCTAATCATTACAAGAAATTGAATGGATTCTTACTATATACCAGCATTTATAATGAATTTTTTAGGGTTTTATTATTTGAAAATTTGGAGCAATGTAACCTTTGAAATGACTGTGGAGAAAGTATTCCACGGATATTCTTATATATACATTTTTCCTTCCAGCGAAACAAGACTGGATATCCTGAGTCTCTAAAAATGTCAGATGAAGTATTTTAAAGCACTGTCTTATGTGTATTGCAAGAAAGTAAGGGAAATCCTTTGAGTCAGGAATTTATTGGGAGCATCATTTCAAGAAACCAAAGCTGTCTGCTCCTCTGAGGACAGCTTCAAATCCTGTGTGGTCTAGGATTTGGGTTTTAACAATTTCATTTATGTACAGGTGTCTGAGTATGAGACTGGGTCCAAGAAGGGCCAGAGATTGGATCAGATATCTTCACACTATGCAACACTTTAGCTCCAAATTGAAGATGAATGGAAAAGTTCCCCAGTCTACTTTATTCTACAGATGTGGGGTTTTAATTTATGTAATGTGTATGGTCTGAAAATTGCAACGTAAGAATTTTAAAGTGGATCTCGGTTGGTAGTGCTTATGGGAGTTAGGCAAGAAGCAATGCAGATTCTCTTTAGAACATCTTCACCTAGGTCCCAAAGGATTCTCATAGATAGAATTCCAACAAATATGAGGTTATAATAAAAAATATAAATCACATATATAAGTATGGCACCATGAATGAGAAGGGAAAAAACTGTCAGAACAAGACCCTCAGGACTTTACTGGAATTAACAAGCAATATGTAAAGTAAATAGAAATAAGCTATTGATAATAAGAATAATGTATAAGAGACTACTAAAAATAACTGGGCAGATTTGAAAATAAGTTCTGGGAATGAAAATAGTAACTGAAAAACAGCTTAAAGACAGAATTAACGAACTAAAAGAAAGTTGTTTAGAGATTATCCAGAAATTAGTACAAATCATCATAAAGAAAATATAGGTACAGAAGGTTAAGATAGAAGGATAAGGCAAGTGCTAACATATGTCCAGAAGGAAATAATAGACAAAAATGTATTAATTCCTCCACACTGGTAAAAGACATGATGGCTCAGATTCAGGAAACGTAACATATCTCAAGCAGAATAAAGGGAAATAATTTGACACCTAGTAAGCATATCTTAGAGAAATTAAAGACTGCCAAAGACAGAGCAGCTGCAGAGAACAGATCAATTACCTACCCAGGAAATTATACTGAAACAGTAAAGGTAAGACTTCAAAATGCTAAGAGAAAATAATTAACTGTAGTGAACAGCTGAACTGTCTTTTAAAAACAAGGGCAAAATAAAGTTATTTTGAGATTACATAGAATTTACTACTAATAGTCCCTTGCTTTTGAAGTATACTAGTCTTGATATATAGCCCTAGAATTTAATTGGTCTGAGATGGGACCTGAGCATCCCAAGTAATTTGTGCAGTTAGGGTTGAGAACTTTTTTTTTTTTTTTTTTTTTTTTTGAGATGGAGTTTTGCTCTTGTTGCCCAGGCTAGAGTGCAATAGCACGATCTTGGCTCGCTGCAACCTCCATCTCCCAGGTTCAAGCCATTCTCCTGCCTCAGCCTCCCGAGTAGCTGGGATTACAGGCATGTGCCATCACTCCTGGCTACTTTTGTATTTTCAGTAGAGATGGGGTTGCTCCATGTTGGTCAGGCTGGTCTCGAACTCCCGACCTCAGGTGATCCACCTGCCTCGGCCTCCCAAAGTGCTGGGATTACAGGTGTGAGCCACTGCGCCCGGCTGAGAACCATTGTTTTAAAGAACTGACTTCAGGAGAAACAGCAGGATACCAGGAGAAAGTCGTGAGTACAAGAAGGAATGCTAAGCAAAGAAAATGGTAAATGAGTAAAACTGAAACAAACATGGACTGTATAAAATAATAAAAATAATTATAAAATTGGGAGTAGAGGTAAAAATGATACCTACTTGTTCTTGTTTATTAGAAAATATGTAACAATGTTTAGCAGAAGTAACATGTAAGCCACAAAGGGATTGATTTGAGCTAAGGAATTCAAAGATGCCTGTATTATTTGCCAGAAGGACAGAAGATTGATTATCTTTTAAGTATCCTTGTTAACACTTAAGGGCAACTACTGCAAGAATAGAAATAGAGGATTTAACTTCAAAATTGGTAAAGAGGAAATAAATGAGCTGGGAGAAATCACCAGTTCAAAAGACAACAAAAAGGAGTAAGAGTAAAAAGTGGGATAAATAGATAATTACAGAATAAGATTGTAGAATGAACTTCAACTATATTGATAACTCATTAAAAGGACTAATATCCCTAGTTAAAACATAGACTGTCAAACTAGATTGAAAACTAAAATCTGTTTAGTATAGAATAGTAGATATGAAAAGTATAGTCTGTTCATAACAGGCATTACTAATACCTAGGGATAGGAGGAGTGAAAATTAAAGAATGGAAAAACATATACCAGGTAAATAAAGAAATAGGTAAAGCTATATTAATTTCAAACAGAACTGACTTTATGGCAAAAAGCATTAGAGATAATATTTGACTCAGATAAGGTGCATCACTTGCTGGTGACAGGGTACTAAAGCCTAAATGTATGTAAACATAATCTGCATTTCTTATCCTAAGACTTCTTCATAGTCCTAGCCCTCAGCTGTGAATTTCTGGCATAGTGCATAGCACACACAACTCAAGGAGATACCAAATACAATCCACTGCTAAAAACCAGTAAAATACATAAGATAGTAGTAGATAATAAAAGAGTGAATACCTTATTTCTTAAAACTGAAAAAATGCCTATTTGGTTTTTCTCAGCCACATACCCTATTACAGAGAGTCAAAGCCTGCACAACAGAAGAGGATCAGGAGAAGCTGATGCAAATTACCAGTCTGCATTCACTGAATGCCTTCTTGCTGCCAATTAAAACTGTAGGTGTGCAGGTGAGTTGTGTGAATTCATTCGTCAGTGATACACTTTTTTTTTTTTCTTGAGACGGCCGGGCTGGAGTGCAGTGGCATGATCTCAGCTCATTGCAACCTCCGTCTCCTGGGTTCTAGCACTCTTTCTACTAATATTGAAATAAGGATTACTTAGAAAAATGAAATATGTAAGTATATATACCAAGTTTAGAGAAATAAGAAGGTAATTTTTTATAGAATGTTTAGGGAGTGAATAGTTACAGGAACTAAATAGGTTGAGATTTTGTAGTTTTGGAACATCTGTGAACTCTAACCAAAGGCAAATATTGAAAGCAGCTCTTTCCTATAGGGTTGGCATGCTTATTTCTGCCATGTAGGGCAGGGATCAAGAGGTCATTTATCCTTCTAGATGTGAAATACACTATGGTTTTAGAAGTCTTTAACTGCAGGAAGGCCTCCAGATGTAAGTTACACCATTTAGGTGTTGTTCTCAGCTTGTGTATTCCCTGTGCTAGGGAACATGTTCTGCTGATGTTTTTTGTGTTTATTCTGCCTTTCTAGTTGTAAAAGAACATGAGAATAATATAGTTCTCAATTATAAAATGCTACTTGCAAAATGACTAATAACATAATTTCAGACAAAACTTACTTTATGGCAAAAAGCATTAGAGATAATATTTGACTCAGATAAGGTGCATCACGTGCTGGTGACAGGGTACTAAAGCCTGAATGTATGTAAATATAATCTGCATTTCTTTTTTTTTTTTTTTTTTTTTTCTTTGAGACAGAGTCTAGCTCTGTCGCCCAGGCTGGAGTGCAGTGGCTGGATCTCAGCTCACTGCAAGTTCCGCCTCCCGGGTTCACGGAATTCTCCTGCCTCAGCCTCCCGAGTAGTTGGGACTACAGGCGCCCGCCACCTCGCCCGGCTAGATTTTTTTTTGTATTTTTAGTAGAGACGGGGTTTTACCATGTTAGCCAGGATGGTCTTGATCTCCTGATCTCGTGATCCGCCTGTCTCGGCCTCCCAAAGTGCTGGGATTACAGGCTTGAGCCACCGCGCCCGGCCAATCTGCATTTCTTATCCTAAGACTTCTTCATAGTCCTAGCCCTCAGCTGTGAATTTCTGGCATAGTGCCTAGCACACACAACTCAAGGAGATACCAAATACAATCACCTGCTAAAAACCAGTAAAATACATAAGATAGTATGTTAATTTCTCCTCTTTTTCTGGAGACAGGGTCTTGCCCTGTCTCCCAGGCTGGAGTGCAGTGATGTGATCATGGTGTACTATAGCCCTGAATTCCTGGGCTCAAGCGACCCTCCTATCTCAGCTTCCCAAGTAGCTGGGACTACAGGCATGCACCATCATGCCTGGCTAATTTTTAAATTTTTTTATGGAGATAGGGTCTCACTGCATTGCTCAGGCTGGCTTTGAAATTCTGGCCTCAAGTGATCCTTCACTTTGTCCTCCCAAAGTGTTAGGATTGGAAGCGTGAGCCACTGTGCCCGGCCTTCTTTATATGATCCTTAAATGAGTTTTTGGGGAACAAAAGTGTGGGAGGGTAGGGAAGAGGAAGGTTATTTTATTTCAAGTGTGTGGTTAAATGGAAACTAGAAGAGGTATCAGTAATTCAACTCAAAAATGGTATAAGTGCCAGTTATTGGGTTAATGTGTTTATAATGTGCTCTTACAGTAAAATTATGTGTAGAAAGAAGTTCTACTGTTTTAGAGATTATTCATCTAAAACCTAATAAGCATTTTTTCTAAATATATGAATCTGTCAGTTTAAATTCCTCTTTGCTCTGAATTCATGCAGTTCTGCTTGTAAATAAAACAAGATAAAAAGTGGTTGTTGCCAGGTGCAGTGGCTCATGCCTGTAATCCCAGCACTTTCGGAGACCAAGTTGAGCGGATCACCTGAGGTCGGGAGTTCAAGACCAACCTGACCAACATGCAGAAACCCCATCTCTACTAAAATTACAAAATAAGCCGGGTGTGGTGGCGCATGCCTGTAATCCCAGCTGCTCGGGAGGCTGAGGCAGGAGAATTGCTTGAACCCAGGAGGCGGAAGTTGCAGTGGGCCAAGATCGTGCCATTGCACTCCAGCCTGGGCAACATCAGCAAAACTCCGTCTTGAAAAAGAAAAAATTGATTGTTATTTTTAAAGTAAACTAAAATATTTTATTTCATGAAAGTGATAAAGCCAGCTATTTGGGTTAAGGAACTCTTGCCTTCTTTTTAAAGGCAAAATGTTGTAAGCTGCTTATGTTGTTTTAAAATCACTATTGAAATAACCTTACTTGGAGTTATTGATGTTTTCTTTCAGTGGTTTATGGATTATCTCATTCACATACAAATTTATTTTGAAATTTGCAATGATACTTACAGGCAGTATTACCCTAATATATAAAAATAGAATTGTGGACAGGTTATTTAATTCTTAAAAGTTTCTCAGTTTTAAGTAGATTTGTTACAGAGAACTTCCACGTCTGTATGCTAACTCATGCTACACAGGGAGTTGAGTTGAAATAGTTCCCTACTCTTCTTTTTAGAGAAATGTTACAAAAAATAGATATTTGAGGTAATTTGATGAATAAGTGATTTCTTTTTTGAAAATGAAACTTATTCAGGCTCTACTACCATTCCCACCAAAATAAAATTTTCTTTTGTTATTGGATAACTGACTTTCGTCTCTTACCCTTTGAAGCTTAGACCCTTGCAAGCCCAGATAAAAATGATGGTTCATGGTTAGTATAAGAACGCATTTTATTTTCTAAATACCGAAGTAAACCATATTTGTAAAAAATCAAAAATACATTAAAAACTTTTTATTTCTACTCTCCAGTTAAGTTTTGTATGTGTCTTTCCAGAAACACTTTAAAAAGAAAATAGGGAATTTGGGGTACACATTGTCAACTTTTCTTTTAACTGAGCATCATGAACTTACCTTTCTGTGCCTTTCCAAGTAGATTGTTCTTAACTGTTCCCTCATATTCTATGCATACCATCATTTATTTAACTATTCTTCTAACCAGTGGGCATTTAAACTGTTCTCAGTTTTTTATTATATAGGCATCCCATCAGTTATCCATGTATTTATGTAGGATCATTTTCTGTGTTAAATGTACATTTTACACTTTTTTTTTTTTTTTTTTTTGAGATGGAGTCTTGCTCTGTTGCCCAGGCTGGAGTGCAGTGGCATGATCTCAGCTCACTGCAACCTCCACCTCCCAGGTTCAAGTGATTCTCCTGTCTAAGCCTCCTGAGTAGCTGGGGTTACAGGCACACGCCGCCATGCCTGGATAATTTTTTGTATTTTAGTAGAGACAGGGTTTCACTATGTTTCCTAGGCTGGTCTCCAATTCCTGAGCTCAGGCAATCCACCCGCCTTGGCCTCCCAAAGTGCTAGGATTACAGGCATGAGCCACCGTGCCCGGCCCATTTTACACTTTTATAGATGCTATCACATTAGCGTTCACATATGTTGGATTTTCGCATTCTTAGTACCTGCCACTCTGGGCATTAGGTACTTCTCTAATCTGTTACTTTTTAAAATGCTTTTCATAAAAAAAGCAAATTACTTGGATTAAACAGGACACAGGAAAAGAGAATAAATTATAATCAGTTTTATTTACTTATTTTAAAATTAGCTTTTAAGCTGATACTTAAACACATTGATAAGTAAATGTTTATGAATCGTTTTTGTCTCCCACTTAAGAATTCTTTATCCACTCAAAAAACATGGGCAGATGTTGTTTGCCAAATTACAATTTTTCATAATTTTATTTATTTATTTTTGAAATGGGGTCTTACTCTGTTGCCCAGGCTAGAGTACAGTGGTATGATCACTGCTCACTATAGCCTCGACCTCCTTGGGCTCAGGTGATCCTCCCACCTCAGCTTCCTGAGTAGCGGGAACTACAGGTACATGCCACCACACTGCCCAGCTAAGTTTTGTATATTTTGTAGAGACAGGGTGTTGCCATGTTGTCCAGGCTGGTCTCAAACTTCTGGGCTCCACTGACCCACCCACCTCACCCTCCCAAAGTGCTAGAATTATAGGTGTAAGCTTCTGTACCTGGCCTTGTCTGCCAAATTATCCACAGTTAGCAGGTAATGGGAATGTTGAATAAATTCTTTTTTTTTTTTTTTGAGACAGAGTTTCTCTCTGTCACCCAGCCTGGAGTGCAGTGACGTGATCTCTCAACTCACTGCAACCTCCGCCTCCCAGGATCAAGCGATTATCCTGCCTCAGCCTCCCAAGTGGCTGGGACTACAGGTTCATGCCACCATGCCCAGCTAATTTTTATATTTTTAGTAGAGACGGGGTTTCATCATGTTGGCCAGGCTGGTCTTGAACTCCTGACCTCAGGTGATCTGCCCACCTCGGCCTCCCAAAGTGCTGGGATTACAGGCATTAGCCACCGTACTCAGCCTAAATTCTTGATATTACCATGATACCTTATGTATGTCTTAACTGATTCAGGTAGGATTTAATATTGGATTTTAATTTGGAATTTATTCATACCATTAAAGAAACATCTAGTATATACTTTCATTCAGATTTCAAAAAAACTATTAATAGTGTCACCATGCATAAGATATTTTTCAATGCATCTTTTCTTTTAAAAAAAAACCAGCGTTGTCAAGTTAAACCGAGTTTAAGTTTAAAGTCAAGTTAAACTTTTGACTGTTAAAAATTATTGATTATCTTTTTATTTTCAGGGTGACTGTCGTTCCTACAGTTACGTGTGTGGAATCTCCAGTAAAGATGAACCTGACTGGGAATCACTTATTTTTCTGGCTAGGCTTATACCTCGCATGTGTCACAACGTTAACAGGTGTGTTTCACAGGAGCTAGGGTGGGGACATGTGTAATGGAAGGATGTGCTTCTTAAGGGCTTTCCATTAATGAAAGACCAAAAGGCTCAAATGTAGATATAGGTAGGTCATGTAGATAAGAGTAAATGGCTGTGTTTGCAATTCAAGTATGCACATAGGTCGCAGTTAAGTAGATATGTAATATTATCTTGTGTTTTGACTCTTTATCACAATGTAATCATCTGTTAAAAATTACTTAAAGGAGAAAGATTTTTTATTTTAGTGTAAAATATTAAAGGCAGCTGTAAAACATATCTTCTAAATTAGTGGCTTATATTAGCTATTGGTTTTATGGTGACATGTTTTATTCCAGAAGGATTGAAAAAATGTATGTCCAGGTTACAGAATTACAAATAAAGTAACACACACACACACCCACCCACCCCTACAAAACAACCAACCACCCACCCCGCAAACAAAAATGGAGACTTGGTTAATTTAGTAGTAACCCCAAGGAAAAAGTCGAAGAAATGGGCATGTGCCAGATAGCATTAAAATAGTTACATTTAAATATATGATTTACATTTTAGGTTAATTTTCCTTTAATTTGCATATTAATTTCTTACATTGGATATATCAACAGCTGATTTATAATCTATTTCTAATAATTTCATCATACCATATATAGTTTAAAAATTCACTTATTTTGTACTAGATTGCTAATTAAATTTTCTTATTTCACAGTTATTCTCTCTCTTCAATTTTCTTCATGGGTGTTAGGCAGTTAACAACCAAAAAGAATTACTTGAGATTTCATTTTGCTCAAATTGCTGCAGAAATCAGAAGCTTACCTTTTAATGTTAACCTAGCAGAGTCTGTATAGTTAGAGATAAGGAGTTACAGGGAAGCTGTGTTTTTAGGGATGGGAACATGCTCATTCAAAAGCTTACTCAAATGAACTGAAGACCCCCAAATACAGAAGCATCTTTCATATGCTGAAAAATGGAATTATTAATATCTTCAATAATGGGGGCCAGGCATGGTGGATCACTTGAGCTTAGGAGTTTGAGAACAGCCTGGACAACATGGTGAAACTCCATCTCTACAAAAAATACAAAAATTAGCCAGACATGGTGGTGTGTGCCTGTAGTCCCAGCTACTTGGGAGTCTGAGGTGGGAGGATCGCGTGAGCCTGGGAGGTTGCCTTGAGCCAAAATCGTGCCACTGCAATCCAGCCTGGGCAACAGAGTGAAACCCTTTCTCAAAAACAAAACAAAACAAACAAAAAAACTTCAATAATGATAAATTTTTAATTGCCTATTTTGAGTGGACATAATTGTCTTGGTTAGAACAGTGGCTCATAATTTGCCTATCACAGAGAAAATTTCCCTAAATTGAACTGCACACTTTTACTGTATAATTAGTGTATTTCTTCATTCACAGCATTCTTACAGTTTTATCTCCTTTTTCTTTTGCCGAAGGGCACACATCCTTGTTTAAACTTTATGTTTATATTCCAGTTTCTCTCTCTTTTCCCTATTTGTCTCTTCTTCCTTCCTCCCTTCTCAAAAAAGAAAAAAATAAAAAGCCTAACAATCAGCAAACAAAAAACTAGATCTTCCCAGCAAGCTCTTAAAAGAATCTTGGTGAACTTGGCTGGGCACGGTGGCTCACGCCTGTGATCCCAGCACTTTGGGAGGGCGAGGCGGGAGGATCACGAGGTCAGGAAATCGAGACCATCCTGACTAACACAGCGAAACCCCGTCTCTACTAAAAAAAAAAAAAAAATTAGCTGGGCGTCGTGGCGGGCACCTGTAGTCCCAGCTACTCGGGAGGCTGAGGCAGGAGAATGGCGTGAACCCAGGAGGCAGAGCTTGCAGTGAGCCGAGATCACACCACTGCACTCCAGCCTGGGCGACAGAGCGAGACTCCGTCTCAAAAAAAAAAAGAGAATCTTGGTGAACTTTAGATTTCTTTGCCGGGGTCTTTTTGGGGAATTGGAGTTTTAAAATATTCTTCCATGTTTGCCAGTTTTTTTCCTAATTTGGATGAGGGAATCTTTGTACAGGGAGGGACTGTTCCAGTTTTACTGTCATATATAGTGTGGGTAAATACCTGTGCCAGTACACTCTAGTGATTTTGTATGTAAGAAGTGAGAAGGTTTAAAAAGCAGGTTCATGGTATTCTCTTAACTTTCTCCTCTAAAGATCTTTTATGAGCTTTAGGAACTATATTGTTTAGAAAAAGTATAACTTACTGTCTATGCATGGGATAAAAAGCTTGCTTCTGTTGTAGTATGTTTGGAAGGAGACAATAAAGTCGGTGGTGGTGTCAGTGGTTTTGTGCTAATATGGTTTTCTTTTGTGTATTTTACCTAAGTACATATTAAGAAAAAAAGAAAAAACATTAAACTTTACCATGATAGTTGCCAGGGAGTTTTATTTTCTTTGCTAAAATCATGACTGATGAAAGGTGACAATTGTCTACTGGCTGGAGTAGGGAGAACTAGCTAAGTGGCACTCATATCTCTACCCTGATTCCCTCTTGTTTTCTGGGTGAAGATTGTGAAACAGATCCCTTCAAACTAATGGCCAGCTACACACTTCAAGTTGTTAAAATTGTCTGATTCTGATTTCCTCAAGTTATGTTCCAAACTGTACTCTCATTGACTGTCATTAACATGAAGATATTTGTGGTGTATCTTCATGTCTTTCAAACAGACATTTATATAAAACAGTAATGAATTTTTTTTTGGAAGGAAGTAGTAGGATACTAAGTCCTATTTCAATGGCCCTTTTAATGAAGTGCAAATGAGAATCTCTCTAGGATCATTGTTTCTCAAGTAGATAAAAAAAGATGAGTTTACTAATTTTGGGAAATTCACTGTAGTTTCCTCTTGGAGATTTCCAGTGCATGTTACCATAGTATATTAATAGTTTCTGAAGTCTTGTCATAAAGGCACCTATTTTTAAATTTTAACTGTGTGTATTTGTTTCCTAGGACTACCCATAACAAATTACCAGAAACTGGGAGGCTTAAAACAACAGACATTTATTATCTCACAGTTTAGGAGGCCAGAAGTCTGAATTCAGTGTTGGCAAGGTCATATTCTCTCTGAAGACTCTAGTGGAGGATCCTTCCTCGATTCTTCCTACTATTGGATGATTGCTAACAATTCTTGGCTTGTGGCAGCATAATCCAGTCAGTCTTTGTGTTCACATGATCCTCATTCCGCTATGTGTGTCTGTGTATCCAAATTTTCCGGTACTTGAAAGGATACCAGTCATTGGATTAGAGCCTATCCTAATCCAGTATTACTTCATTTTAACTTGATTACATTTGCAGAGACCCTTTTTCTCCCCAGAGATTCTGGGTGGACATGAAGTTTTGGGGATACTCTTTGACCCAGTACGTTAAGTGAAAAGAGAGTCGTAATAATCACTTATATCTTTGCACATTCTGAGATACAGAATGTTCCAGAGAACACACTTTGAGGAAAGCACATAGAACACAGACCTTCCTATAATCTTACATGTTGTCCTATCCATTTGAGGAGATGAAGTGGGCAGGAGAAGGGCCTAAAACTAAGTGGGAAATGGAAAGAATGTTACTGTTCTAAGTGCCTTGCTTCTCATACTGAAATGTAATTTCTACATTTAAAATGTAATTGCTCTATTATTTTTACCTCTTTGTTTCCAGAGTTGTTTATATATTTGGTCCACCAGTTAAAGAACCTCCTACAGATGTTACTCCCACTTTCTTGACAACAGGGGTGCTCAGTACTTTACGCCAAGCAGATTTTGAGGCCCATAACATTCTCAGGGAGTCTGGTAAGTTGCTCATGTTTTTGATCACTATCCTCTGAAACTAGTTTTTGGAAGCTTGACATTAAGAGTAGGAGGATGTAGCTTTTGCTTTTTAGATGCTTTTGTTTTTATTATTTAAATCTTTGAATGTTCTATGATGTTGCTTTTTTTTTTTTTTGAGACAGAGTCTGTCTTGCTGTGTCACCTAGGCTGAAGTGCAGTGGCACAATCTTGGTTCACTTCAGCCTCCGCCTCCTGTTACAAGTGATTCTCCTGCCTCAGTCTCCTGAGTAACTGGGATTACAGGCGCCCGCTACCACACCTGGCTATTTTTTTGTAGTTTTAGTAGAGATGGGGGTTTTGCCGTTTTGGCCAGGCTGATCTCGAACTCCTGACCTCAGGTGATAAGGTCAGGAGTCAGGTGAGGCCAGCCTTGGCCTCCCAGAGTGTTGGGATTACAGGTGTGAGCCACTGCACCTAGCCTATAATGTTGCTTCTAAATAAAATATATTCACCTTTGTGGCAATTTGTGGGTATGCACAGAGCAGCAGGAAATTTGAATTTCCAGACTTAGATGTTCCCAGCTGAGTTTGAACAAAAGGTGACACTGTGCCTTCTTGTTCCAGCTCTCATAATGTGAACAAGTCTTCTTCATGGTCTCCTTGATGAAATATCTTTTGCATTTTTATGCTTTTTGTTAGTGATTTTGCTGTTTAAAATGGATCTCAAGTATAGTGTTGAAGTGCTGTCTGGGTTCCTAAGCACAGGAATGCTGTGATGTACCTTACAGAGAAAATCTGTGTGTTAGATAAACTTCATTCAGGCATGAGTTAAAGAGCTGTTGATTTTGAGTTCACTATGAATGAATCTATAATAAATATTAAATACAGTGTCTTAAATCAGAAACGTACATAAAACAAGGTTATATATTAATCAGTTGATGAAAATATTGCAACCAGAGGCTTGCAGGGACCTAACCCTCCATATCCCCTGGGAGAAATAGTTCAATATTCACTAATTCATTGTTTGCAGTGTAGAATATAACTATACTGCAAATTATAATAGAGAATAATGAGAATGGACTCTTTCTATAGCACATCAGTGAAACATCACTGATGTGATCAAATTCTGTTTTTTGCATTTGTGGTTGAGTCCAATTAAAATGCTCTGCGAGTAGCTAGAATCAATGCATGATGACAGTCTTAACTATGCTCTGTGTGTATATGTGATTTCAGATATTGTCTGGGAGGATTTAATTGAACTGAGAGTGCTTTTCTATGGTGCGGTGATTGGTTCTACATGTACCTTTCTCTAGGGTATGCTGGGAAAATCAGCCAGATGCCGGTGATTTTGACACCATTACATTTTGATCGGGACCCACTTCAAAAGCAGCCTTCATGCCAGAGATCTGTGGTTATTCGAACCTTTATTACTAGTGACTTCATGACTGGTATACCTGCAACACCTGGCAATGAGATCCCTGTAGAGGTAATTTATGTATTTTTTTCTAATGCATGTTCTCAGTGCCTCTTATATTTTATAATACAGTGAATGGAATAGGCTGTGCCAGTGCTGTATTTCTGATGTTGGTTTTCTGTTCATAAGATAGGCCTTTTTTTTTTTTTTTTTTAATTTTCACATATTTGATTAATACACTGGGGTAGAAAAAGGCCTTAAGTTATAAATGCTCTCCAAATGTCTGATTACTATATAAACAGTAATCAATTATAATAATTTTGTCTAATCCTGCCAGTTTCTACTTTACAAATAGTATTCCCCAAATAAAGAAGAAAACTCTCGGAGTGAAGAAGAGTTTGTTAGAAATAAGGATGCAATTTGATAGCTTTATGGCCAGACACCCAAGAATTGCCTAAATATTCTCCCTACTACCAATTCCAACTCAATTTTTGATCCTTCTTTGTTTTCACCAGAACATTCCAAAGGAGCCACTTGCATAATAATAGCAAGTGAAAATCAAAGTGAGACTCTGTCTCACAGTTGGGCCGCTGCCTCCAGTGCACTAACACGAGGCTGTGGTTGTAGCTAGGTAGATGGGTTGGGGAATGTGGCTTAGTTAGTTTTCTCTTAGACTCAAATTTGCCAAATTTGACAAGTGAGCAGGCTATCCTCTCTTCCTGTATACTTGATAATGATTAATGGCCCTTAGAGTTGTATGTTTAAGCTGCAGATAATTTGCAGAGCATTGGCTGAAACACATAAAATCATATGCCTGGATGCCACAGCAATGTCAAATCACTGTATGTTCTTAAGCATTTGTTGTGGCTCAGTCACAAACACAAATTGCAGACTAGCACCTGTTTGTGGATCACACTTTGAGTAGTACTGAGTTTAAGTCACTAATATTTTAAACCTTAATAACTTAAACCTATCCCTGCAGAGGGGAATAGGTTCATTCTATAAGATTAATCGGAAACCATCCCATATACGTGGAGGACAATAGTGAAAATAGTCAACTTTTAATTTTAAATTAGAAATGTAAGCCCTCTAGGACTGCTGGACATGCAGTGGATGCTGACTTTTCTCTGTAATTTTTTTTAATAGGTGGTATTAAAGATGGTCACTGAGATTAAGAAGATTCCTGGTATTTCTCGAATTATGTATGACTTAACATCAAAGCCCCCAGGAACTACTGAGTGGGAGTAATAAACTTCTTGTTCTATTAAAGTACCGTGTGCAGTTTAAATTGATTAGAAATCATTCCCATTATTGACATGCAGTACTGTGAAAAGAGTTACTGGAGCAGCTACATCACATCTGAGTTCTCCACAGCAAAAATCTGCGGCTTAAGAGCTGAGTTGGGGATAACCAAAAGGGACTGAAGAATTTGTACGGGTAAATAATCAAGGCACCATTGCCTACACTCAGACAGATTGATACTGCTTTTGCCTTTGCCTCACTTATTCTTTATGTATAAATTCACTGTTGCTATTGATGTCTCTGTGAAGATGTATGAAGGTGGGTGAGTTTGGGGGTAGTTACGGGCTTCTGTCTCTTTGCCAGTTTCTAAGAACTGTTAGAAACACCCATTATTTACCAGTGTTACATACTATGTATATATACTTTTTGGAGAATCAGTTTTCTTGTAAGTAATCTTACTTCTCCAAAGGGTGAAAAAGAGATGAACATATCAGATAAAGGTATAGGTGGGCTATTCCAGCCACTTTTGAAGGACACTGAGGGTATAAAATGTAAGCTACCATAAAATGGAAAAGCACCAGGAATTTATTGATGTACTTTTGAATTTTATTTCACAGCCTTGGGAGGAAGAAACTGTGAGTGGTCTCAGATGTCTGAATGATCTTAAAATGTTTTCAAACCATGTTCCACATAGATGCCATGTTATTCAATGTCAGCTTGTTCATTAGTAAGGAGCTTTATCCTCCTAGCCTTATATTACCAGCCCCCCACAGCCTTGCATAGAATGTTTCTGTTATCTCCCTAGAAGAAACTGGCTCAGTGACATTTCTGGTGTAGTGCAGATAGAGGTCAAGAGGAGCATTTTCATCTCTTCTTTTGCTGGTCCGAGAAACAGCTCTGAGATCACAGAAGCCATGATGCATACCTACAGCTTACAAATGGGAGAGCAAAAATGTTTATATCTTCTAGTAAACAGTTGTAAAATGACCTCGTAGATCTAATCTATAGACATATTATTCGTTGCTCAGACATCTGTGAACAGTCTTGATCCATGCAAGATGTTTGCCAAACTTTGTAATCCTTTCTACTAGCTATAAGAGAGAATTTAAGAACTGGTGCAGGACTTGTTGCCATCGCTACCAGTTTCTAACAGATCTTTTATAACATTCACATAAGTACTGTAGACAGTAGTAGACTTAAACTCTCCATTTCTCTCAGTATTTTAGCTAAGAATGTTACCATATTTTTCTCTTACCAATTCCATCTCAGGTTGCTGCTGCTTTTCTAGTTTAAAAGGTCAGATCTATTAATCAGGTGTGAAATTTTATTTGGGATTCAGTGTTAGATAAACAACAAATGATGCATGGCAAGAAGTCGTCTTTTTATTCTGGCTGGTCCAGAGAACAAGAAAACCGCTGCTGGACCAGCAAGGGAAGAGTTTCTGTCTGTCTTAACAGAAATCTGTGCCCAAGACAAAGGGGTACTTGACTCCTACAAAACTTAAAGGGTACATTCTCTATCCTGATGAGGAGGTACTCATGGCCTTCTGGAAAGAGGCTATGTTAGTGATCTGGTTTAGATTTAGAGTCATGTTATTTGAGAGCTAGAATAGACAGCCTATAAAATGCTTACCAACATGTGTCAGTACACGTTTATGTTTATATGGAAAAAAAAATTCTAGCCACAGTGTCTTACTATTTTGTGTTGAAGCAAACAATAGGAATTTTGGGAAAATAGATAGTAAGAATGTGTGTTCCCTAAGTATGTTATATGGAACACTGCTCCACTGAGAAGTTCCATGTAAAAAGGATTAGGTGGTCATATAAGTTTGGGGAGAATAAGCTCAGTTGTCCTTTCTTGGAGATTCATGGTATACAATATTCAAAGCTCTGAGAAATTCTGAAGTTAAAAACAATTGCTAAATTCTGCTTAATTTAGTGTTTTCCTGATACTTGTTTTTTGAACACCTTTTATATAATCCCTCCTAATATATAAATACAATATTGGAAAAATTGTTTCTCCAAAACACGTCTTCACATGACATAGTTTCTTAAAAATCTAAATTTTCTGGAACTCAGAAATTTCCTAATATTTAGCACACTGTCTTCTTTTGCACAGCACTTTTTGCTTTGTGTCATATAGCATTACTCTGTACCTTCACAGTATTTCATCTGAGCCACTGAGGAAAGTTAAAGGTTGCACTTCCATTTTACAGTTAAGAAAATAAACTCATCTTAGGCATGGTTCCCTAATGAATTTCAGAATTAAATTTCAGGTTTCCTTAGTCTAGATTGTCCTTTCCGTACGTGTATTCTGACACCTAAAATTATGTAAACTTATGAGATGCTTATTTTCAACTAAGACTAGAATGGTGGCTACCAGGCTAATAACATTCATCATTGGTTATGCTGGGTATATCATGACTTTATTCCCATTGCTTACCATCTACCTGGGACACATCTCTCTTTAATTAAATATATTTTTTTTCTTTGTACCTTTTAGGTAGACAGAACAATGCAGATCATTGAAAGCATTATTTATTCCTAAGATAGGCAGGCACAGAATCATTTTTAAGAACCAAATACCCAGTCCTGCCTAAAGGCCCCATCTATGATCATCAGCTCTGTTAGAAATAACAGCCTGGCATAATTCCTAAATGCAAGTCTGTAGATGTATCCAGGAGATAGGGTTACACTGTTTTCCAACCTTTTTTTAATTCCTTAATCTTGAGGTAAACTGCATGCATTTAGTCAAACATCATAAAAGTTTGTGTCCTCACTGTTTGGGCTTAACCTCCTGATAGCCTATTTTGCTGAATAACTTGATCCTAACCTGTAGAGATAAGAGCGTTCAAATTAGGAAGGCAGGACTATCCATCTTTAGTGCTTTGCTCTGCCATTAAACAACACTGTGAACTTGGTCAAGTCATTTTTGTTGTTTATCTGTGACATGAGATAACTGTATTAAATTTTCAACATCAAATCCAGCCATCAATTTGTATTTTATAAACAAGAAAAAGCAAAGCAGGAGACAGAATGGAGAAGCTGGATAGTGTTGGTTTTTTTTTTTTTTTTTTTTTTAAGTTCTTTTATTGTCAGATACGACACAAAGGGAAACATCAAAATGCACTGTAAAGTTAAATCCTAGTTACCTTTTTTTTTGAAGCTGTTGGCAAGGTTTGACCACTTGAGGAATCTTCTGCTGTGAGATAACACTTGAAAAACCCCCATCAAAGTTTCCTGGTAGGAATCTCTCTTTACTGCGTGTTTTTTTGAAAAGCTGACAGAGAATATGCTTTGGCTTTGACACTAATGAAGTCACCCATCATCAGTTATATACAGCTAATTGTTGGGAGCTAGAGCTAGAATCCAAGCTTTCTGATTCTCTGCATGGAAGAGGTAATGCTCTAGGGCCCTTCAGGGCAAATCTTAAAAAGGAAGTTCTTAGTGTGTAATTGACCATCAGGGATAAATGGGCTTCGAAAGTGTTAATTGTCTCTTTACTTACAGTGAGTTTCTAGAGATAGCCGTGTCTTTCAGAAATTCTCTGACATCCTCTTGCCCAATGTTAAAACCACTTTTCCACACTACTCCCCTCCAGAAATCTTACTCATATGTGGCGAGGGCACGCCTTAGCTATCACCCCAATGGATGCTGCTTTCATTGACCCAAATCCAGAATGTAATGGGGAACTGAATACAAGTTGGATGTCTCCACCCTTGGAAAGCACATCTTTTGTTCTTACTGAAGTAATTTAACAACACCAGATGATGGAGGGATCACGATATCTTTTTAATCACTGAAGGACTTTGACAGCAGTAATGATGGCATTGTTGACTCTTAAATTTCTGAACGTTTCACTTAATGGCAAGTGAAGAGATATGGAATCCCCCAAAGAGTATCAAGATGCTAACTTGCAACCCTATTTTTATGTACTGAAGAGGCCTCAGTGTCTCACTGAACTCTTAACCTTTTTGTCAGTGTTCCTCAATACTTCATGCCTATTACATAACCTGGAGTTAAAAATACAATATGCCCAATTAAATAATTGGATAGTTATTTAATCAGACACCATGGTCTGATGTCCAATTAAATAAAATTAGAATCTGGAGGTAGAACTCAAGCATTTACAGTTTTAAATCTCCCAGCCAGAATAAATTCTTACTGAGGGCCATATCTAGCCTATCTTCATCAAACTTACAGGTGAATCTTTGTCAAACCTATAGGAGAGAAATGCACGCCATAGAGACAGTCTTGCTGAAGGTCTTAGAGCTAAATTAGTTCATATCCAGGAACCAGATTCTGGAACTGATTATACCTTTATTATGTTGTATGTCAGACACTCCCAGGACCTGTTTGGTAATAATTAGGACAGCTGACATACTTGTTGCTAATTTCAAGATCTGGGCAACAACTGTGTAGGCTGTTCTTTCAACCTCGTTCTTCCTACTTCTTTACTTTTCCTTCAGAGAGGAGAAAGCCACCCTTGTGCTGTAGCCACTGCTCCAGTTCTGACTCTAGCTAGGTCATGAAACAGACTGAGCTATTACTACACCAACACATAAATCCTCCTGCCATTTGGGTATTATTCTTTAGAGAACTAGAGATTACCTACCTGCAACCTAAGTTTCCTGAGTTAGAATCATTTGAGCAGCACCATCTTAATTAACTTATTAACATATTTGTAGCCAGGCATGGTGGCGCATGTCTGTAATCCCAGCACTTTGGGAGGCTGAGGCGGGCGGATCTCTTGAGGTCAGGAGTTCGAGACCAGTGTGGCCAACATGGTGAAACCCCATCTCTACTAAAAATGTAAAAATTAGCAGGGCCTGGTGGCGCGCGCATGTAATCCCAGCTATTCAGAAGGCTGAGGTGTGAGAGTCACGTAAACCCAGGAGATGGAGGTTGCAGTGAGCAGAGATTGCACCACTGCACTCCAACCTGGGTAACAAGAGTGAGATGCCATCTCAAAACAAAAACAACATATTTGTTCACTTTTGAACCCTGTGGTGTCTTTTAACTTTGTTATGGGCCCTTGGTTAGCAAAATTTTGAGTTTAGGAAATTTGGCTATTTCTTGGGTATATTAAGTACAACTCCAAAATCCTCTTGAGTTGTCTGGGAAGCCTAAACCTTGAGCAGTATCCAAGTGGAGTATATATCTTCAAGAATACAGATTTTTAAGGTAAGTAGTTTTCTGTCTTTGCATCTCCTAAGACCATTGTTACAACCTTGATATTAAAGAAGTGAATGTAAACCTCCTTTTGAACATATTTTTTATAAAGAAATATTTTGTTAATTGGAGTAAGTAGTATTAATTGTTATGAAATCACTATGTAATTGTTAATTGTAAACTGCAATGTCTATTTTGTGTTGTAACAATGTTGCCATAAAATAGCTTTGCTAAATGTGAAATGACTTTAATCCCTTTGTCTTCAGTATACTTCATAAAGGAGGAAATGATGATTTTCACACTTTGTCATGAAGCTTCCATGTTTATGAGAAAGTCCAAGAAGTGAGAGCCAAGAGGACAGACATTATCAGAATATGGGACATAAGAAATTGCGTATAGTGTCAGGGGTTTCTATATAACAACTTACTCTATTTCTTTTACATACATAGGAGGCATTAGCATTTTGCTCATTGTTAACAGGGAACATAATAGATACAAAACATTGGATAGCTTTTTATTTAAATGATGAGCTAAAGGTGTGCGTATACACATGCACTTATAAAATTAAAGTCATATATATGTATATACACAGACTTACGTGACTTACTGCATATTCATTTACATTTGACCAAATCTTTTGTCAGTTTCTCAAGAACAATTTAACCTTTGTTTAATACATAAGGTCCTTTTAATTATTTGAAACTATGTTATCAGAGTTGATTAAACCCATCAAAGTAAATGTACTAGTGAATCATCAATATGAAGATCAGAAGAAATAATAATGTTGAGAAATTGAATTCCATAGTTACTTTCAGGCAATCATACTTCCATGGTCTGTTTCCCTTCAAGTCAGTGCCCTTGCCTGGCCTTCTGCTATCTGATAAGACTGTATTTGAGACAACTATATTTTGAAATTTTTTTTTACTGTTTTAGCATAACTCATAACAAAAGTATTAGGTTTTTAATCTTGAACTCCTGTATTTCAAAACTGACATTCTGCCTCTTAATACTCCTTTTATCAAAAGCTATATAAACACCACACAGCTGTTTTTGTTTTTGCTTTTTGTTTTTTCAGTAGATTGTTAGTGAGTTATTCTAATTAATGTATATAGATTCTAAGAAAAGCAGCTAGGAATCTTATGTTAACTTCACTGTTTTCAAGTAGTGTGTCAAATTCTAATCATTAAATGCTTTTTTAATATTTCAGAATGCCATTCCATGTGTATATATTACTGTTCTTTTAGACAATATGAAACCTGCCAAAACATTCTTTTTTAAAAAATAACATTATTAGAGAAAACTTTTTAAAATTTCCACTTAATATGGCTACATAAATGGTGTGGAAAACATGAGCCTTTTGTCAAGATGTCTTTAATTGCATTAGGATGATTGATACTCTGAATAAGAAGAAAGTTTCAGTGGACTAAAAATCTAGCTAAGTAAGACAATCTCATCTTTTGATTCTTTTGGAAAACAGCTTCTATTTTATTGTGAGTAGTAGTGAGCATATAATAGATTGAACTGCTTATTGTGCTTATTTTGTTTATGGGAGTACCAAGAATTCTGTATATCATGACTATTAGGTGTTCAACGACCTTCTTAAAATTATCGTGAAAATACTCAAGCATACACAAAAGTAGAATAATGCAATTAGCATACCCCAATATTCCTATTACTCAGACTCAAGAATTAGAATAACATGATTCGTTAGTGACTGAATTAGCCATATAGCACACGGTTGAGATTTCCAAAAAGTTGGCAATAAGTACCCAGGGATTTTTTGTTTTTTTCAGACGGAGTCTTGCTCTGTTGCCCAGGCTGGAGTGCAGTGGGAGGCTCACTGCAGCCTCCGCCTCCCAGGTGCAAGCGATTCTCCTTCCTCAGTCTCCCAAGTAGCTGAAACTACAGGTGCACGCCACCACTCCCGGCTAATTTTTGTGTTTTTGGTAGAGATGGGGTTTTGCCATGTTGGCCAAGCTGGTCTCGAACTCCTGGTCTCAAGTGATCTACCTGTCTCGGCCTCCCAAAGTGCTGGGATTACAGGCAGAAGCCACTGTGCCTGGCCAGTACCCAGAGATTTTTTAAAGAAATGAGATGGTTTGGAGAATTCATTTACTTAATTTAATGGTTATGTGGCTGTCCTGACCTATTTTCTGTTAGATTTTTGCTTAAAGAGAAACTTAAAGATTCATCATTAAATAAAATACATTTTGAATGGCATTGTTTTACTTGTTTTGTCTTTTTCTGGTCAGGCTGCTGGAGTACCTGATGTGAATTTAGTATAGAGGTTCCCAAACTTTCTTCTTTGACAGTTCCCTTAGTAATTTTAGTAGTGTCCCTAGGCCAAAATAAGTAACAGTTCCATTTATTAATAGTTACAAAACAACTTAAAAAGTTATGTCCTATCAACATAGCCATTTGAAAAAATATGTGTAAATGAAAAAAATTCATTCTTTCCATCCTTAAAGTTAACTATGAATGGGATATGTGCATCTGTTGAGCACTGTAAAGCTTATCAGATCACTGCCATCCTCATTTTCTGTTTCACACTGATTTTTGCAACATACATGTTTTTAATCACCACGGCCACTGAAAACCCAGCCAGCTGTGCAAACATGACATCATTAAATGGAAGGTAGCATGATGCTGTGTTGAAAATTGACCACAAGCTAATAGTTCACTTTGTGTCTATGTGAGTTTGTTGCAGTGGCTTTTAGTGCCTTGGTGCAGTTTGAGAACCATGGTGTCTGATTATTGTGATTTTTTTTTTCTTTTCTCAATTTTTCTTAACTTTGAAGGATATGTCTTAAAATATATATGTGTCCTTGGCTGGGTGCAGTGGCTCATGCCTGTAGTCTCAGCACTTTCGGAGGCTGAGGCAGGTAGATAGTTTGAGCACAGGAATTCAAGACCAACCTGGGCAACATGTCAAAACCCCATCTCTACAAAAAAACACAAATGTTAGCCAGGTGTGCACCTCTAGTCCCACCTATGTGGGAGATTGAGGCGGGAGAATTGCTTGAGCCCAGGATGTCAAGGCTGTAGTGGGCTGTGATCACGTCACTGCACTCCAGCCCAGGTGAGAGAACAAGACCTTGTCTCAAAAAATAAAATAAAAAACATATATATAGCTCCTTAATATTGAAAGTGTTGTCTTTCCTGTTTTGACATTTAAGAGTTGGAATATTTTACAAAAATATAGATACTTAAGAATCTTATTGCATCTTCCTGGGGTAGAGGTACAGACATCCCATATATTTCTTAAAGTAGACCTGTATAGAATGTCCCTAGATCCACATTTAAAGCATACTTAAATTCACTTTGGAGCTAGCTTTTTCAGGTAACTGGTATTGCTACAGAGATTTAAAACTATCTCATACCTTTTAGACCATTATTATAGAAGTGAATATTCTAATATACTGGATTTAGAAAAGGCCAGATGTGCTATTTACAGTGTTGTTACAATGTTGGTTTCTCTTTGTAAAGTAAGGGGAAATAGTCACCACATATATTTTTAAATTTTTCCCATTAAGTAAACAATAATGGTCATCCTTTGGATATGTTTGAGTTTAGAGATGTCGTTCAGTAAGGCAGAGAGGGAATCAGCATTGCTCACATTAGTTTGGAAATAAGTTGAATTTAAAAAGCTTACTAAAGAAGCATAACTATCTTTATATTTTCATCTTTATGTGATTTCTTACCATTATAGAAAATGTAAAAATTTTATCTCTGAGAAATGGGAATGAGGCATTTTCAGAGTATGAGTGACATAAGAGTAAGATTCCTAGTTGAGTTAGGTGTAATCTTGGGAATCTATTTTATCTAATATTTGTTCCAGTATGTTAGAATATTCACTTGTAACATATTGGTCTAAATCTGTTGGTAAAACATTGGCCTAAAATCCAGTATCTTATTTCTGACTGACTCCATGTAGCCGTGTAACCCTGGGTAAGGCAACAATCTCCTTGGCACCAAATCACTCATGTAATGGAGGAATAGTACTGCCTCTGTGGGTCAAGTGAAAGAATGTATAAGGAATTGATTTACCAGTACTTTAAGTATGAAAATATGTATGAGAAGGTGCTTTATGTATAACATAAGCATAATCTTTTATTTAAAACATAGCAGTGCAGATGAAATGAGTGTTGTAGGATTAATAGTCTTTGTGCTCAATTAGCTGGGACAAATCAGATAAATTTAGACTATGACAGAGTCCCAGATTTTGAAGATGGTGTGGGGTCACTTGCTTTGAACTATATGGGGCTTGTACTTGCCCCATTATATAACAATTTCATTGTTCATTATGAAATTTATGCCACATGATATTAACCCTAACAGAACAGAACACACTGACTCCTGTCGCTAATCTCCAACCTTGCATGCTATTCTCCATGCTATCATATTTTAATTTACAATTCAAACAGAATCTGCCAAGGAACAGTCTGTCTAGAGTTCCGGAAACAAACGAAACAGCATTGCACTTAGGGCTGTAACAGGAAAGGCTGAAGCTATACATAGGGGAAAAATACAAGTGGGTTTCCTATTTGGTGATGTGAAGTGTGAAGCCAAGGGTGCAGGCTAAGTCCTGCCCATGTTCAGCTTCACTTGGCTGTCTAATACTTGGAATTCTACTGTTAGACATTTATTCCTTTGATATAAGCCTTGCTCTTTTCTTGCAGGTCTCTCTTAAAAAGCAGAAACTGCCAGGTGCAGTGGCTCATGCCTGTAATCCTAGCACTTTGGGAGGCTGAGGCGGGTGGATTACCTGAGTTCAGGAGATGGAGAACAGCTGAGCAACATGGTGAAACCCCATCTCTACTAAAAATACAAAAAAAGTAGCCGGGCGTGGTGGCGTGCGCCTGTAATCCCAGCTGCTCGGGAAGCTGAGGCACTAGAATTGCTTGAACCTGGGAGGCGGAGGTTGCAATGAGCTGAGATTGCGCCACAGCACTCCAACCTGGGTGACTGTCTCAAAAAAATAGAAAATAAAAAATAAAAAGCAGAAACTCCTTAAAAAGATCATAGATTTGATCACTAATACCTCACTGTAAATAAGCTTGTTCATTTATTCAATTTTTACATTTTATGAACCAGGCTCTGAGAGTTCAAACACAAGTAAATCACTGATCTTGACTTGAAAAATGTTTAGTTTAGTTTGGGCTTGGCATAGTGGCTGACATCTGTAATCCCAGCGCTTGTAAGGTCGAGACAGAAGGATTGCTTGGGGCCAGGAATTCAAGACCAGCCTGGGCAACATAGTGAGTCCTTTTGTGTCTACAAAAATTAAAATATCCAGGCATGGTTATGTGCACCTGTGGTCCCAGCTACTCGGGAGGCTGAGGTGGAAGGATCACTTAAGCCTGGGAGGTTGAGGCTACAGTAAGCCTGTTCACACCACTGTACTCCAGCCTGGGCAACAGCAAGACCCTGTCTTAAAAAATGAATTAAACTAGGGTATTCTGAAACACTGAGTTATATAGGGGCATGAGAACTAAAAAATTCAGAGTGAGTCTTGAGAGGCCGTGTTGGCACTGTGCAAGGTGAGGTTATGAGTAAGCAGGATAAGGTGGTCAAGTGAGAGCAGAAGAGATACACAAAGGGGCAGGGATGCTGGGAGGAAGGGGATGGTGGTGGGAGAAGGATTTCTTGCCACCAGAAGACATCGTGATAATGTGGGCTTTGTTCCTACCTCTCCTAGGACTGTGACAATCTTAACTAGTGTTACCTGGTATGCTTCTCCAGACAGGGAATTACTGCGAAATTGCAGTGCAATTCCCGGATCCACTTGCCCCAGGACTCAGTCCTGTCAGCATTGGAGAGGAGTAGCAAGAGTAGTATTTGTATTTGTCCTTTCTGGGAGGCTCACATGTAATCACTTGGGGCAGCAGAGTACAGGGTGCTGGGCTGGTGGATTCCAATCACGATTCCTGTAATGGGTAGGAACTTGGCATTATTATCCAAAAGAACTAAGCCAGAGAGCAAAGGATCCACAGATACGTTAAATGAGGCTGCAAGTGTTGAAAATGTGGGTGATAGCACTCCAGCCTGGGCGACAGAGCAAGACTCCGTCTCAAAAAAAAAAGACTGTGGGTGACAGAAGGAAAAATCTTAGTTCAGTTTTGCAGTTTAGGTTAATCAAACCCATCATCCTGGTTTAATAGTTCAGAAATAAGGTTTACCTGAGTCCTCTTAGCACAAGAGTTAAACACCTCCCAAATCTCCAGCTCCTCCTGTGCACCCCTCCCCCACACCCTCCACCAGCACCTCACTCCTAGTGAGGCACAAAACCTTACCTGCTTTATTTCTGATTCCACCTGGAAAGGAGTTTCTATTTTAATTGGTTCCTTTTCTTCATCTTTTAGTAAAAAGCCAGCCTGCCTCCATTTAAAATATTTGCAGCACCAATATCTGGGGGAAAATAAGTGAAGTCAGGTTTTGTGTGTTTTTTTTTTTTTTGTATTATTCTTCTAGATCCTTGTGGTTTCCTAGGAAAAACAAAAATAGGGTATATGAATTGGTGAGGGCAAGCTGTTGAAGCTAACATAGTATGACTTGGTCCAATTATAAGTTGAAAGTGCGTTTTGGTATCTATCCATCTGAAAGCTATTCTAGCCTAATTATGCCCCGTGCCCTCTGTCTTCTTACTGCCTGACTAGCTATTGAACTGCTCCTTTGTCACTGAGAAGGAAAGGCCTGAAAACACAAGCTACAGTTGATTCTTGAACAACATGGGCATGAACTGCGTGAGTTCATGTATACCTGGGTTTTTTTCAACCAAATGTGGATGGAGAAATAGCATTCTCAGGATATGAAACCTGTGGAGGGAGGATTGGCTTTTCATATACCCAAGTTCTGCAGGGCTTACTGGAGGACCTGAGTGTGCGTGGATTTTGGAATATGCGGGAGTCCTGGAACCTTACATACACAAGAGTTGACTATAGTTTTATTTCTTGATAACTTCAGCCCAGACAGTTTCAGTAGGGGAGGAAATATACTATTGGCCTCAAGGTTATTTGACGCTTAGCTCTAGTTCTTTCAGATTTCTGAAAGATGAGAATCGGTAAGGACCCAGGAAAAGAATTTAGTTTTATCCCATAGGGCAACTAAGTTTCCAGCAGTGGAAAGATTGCACTCTGGTTAAAGCTGGAGCTGCATAGAAAACTCCCATTTTGGGACTCCTGCCTGGGAGCACTTCCCACTATTTTAGACTGCCTGCCCGCCTGCCTTGAGGATCCTAACAGTCAGGGTAGACTTCCCCCAGCCCCCTACAAGCACATTTGAGAGCAAATACCTCTTCCCATTGGTCAGTCTTGCCTGTCTTGGGTCATTGCTGTATTTATATGCCTTTGCTTCTCCTTCCCCCCCATCAAGTTCACTTTAAAAATAAACTCATTCTGCTGCTTTCTTAGACCAGTGTCCTTTTAGCAGACAAACATCACCTGAAAAAGCTTTTCTTCCCCCTTCAAGCTAATCTGTATCAGATCATAGGGATGGATTTTTCAGTCTCAGAGGTCTTTTAGAAAGCAGAGTTCTAAAAAGACTTTTAGAACTTTTTAAATGTTCTTATTCTACCTTTTTAAGTATTTGAAGAAAAGAGCAATTTAATGCCTTCAGAAGCTAATTCATTTACTTATTTAACCAACATTTGAATGCCCACTCCGTGCTTCAATCACCTCATTATGACTCAGAAGAGAGTCATAACGTGGTTCTCATATACTTTGATTCTGCTTTATATTTTAATCTGTCTTTAGACAGAGCTATGGAGGAAGTGATGTTTCTTTTATTAACTGATGCAGCTTTTTGATGAGGCCTCCTGCGATCTCAGTAGCAGGCCTGGATGAGACAGAGATAAGCCTCCAACATGAGGGCAGGGTCAGCTTCCATAATTAGGGTTACAGAGAGGCAGTGTGGTTTGGTGGCTAAAAAAAACGAACTGTAGAATGAGACAGGCCTGGGTGCATTCCTGTGCGTTACGTTTATAACAGTTAAGGAACTCATACTGGTGCATTAGTAACCAGGCACATTTTATTACTAGTTCACTAAATTTTTCCTAATGTCCTTTTTCTGTTCTAGGATCCCATCCAGGACACTACATTATATTTAGTTTTCATGTCTCTTCAGTCTCCCCTTGTCTGTAAAAATTTCTAAGACTTGTTTATAATGACCTTGACAGTTTTGTGTAGTACTGAAGTGGTGTGGGTGTTGTTTGGGGAAATACCTGAGGTTCGTTGTCTCATGCCAAGGAAATTGAAGACTTAGACACACAAGGAGTGGGTTTAGGAGCAGAGGTTTAATAGGCAAAAGAAAGAGAAAGGAGCACAGCTCTCCCTCCTGCAGAGAGAGGGGTGCCTTAGTGGGACTTCTGGTCTGCAGCAGAGTGCACAAGATTTTATAGACTGGCTTGAGGAGGCAGTGTCTGATTTACATAGGACCCAAAGTTTGGTTGGACCGGGTGTGATGTTTACATAGCCCACGAAGAAGCTGGCCACCCCACCCTAATCTTTTTATTATGCAAATGTGTTTTCTGCCTGGCTGGTGCCATGTTGTCTGCTCCTTACTGTACACATGGTTGGCAAAGAAGAGGGAAGATGTCATGTTGAACATGCCTAGCCCCCACATAGCCTTTTCCTATTGGTACAGCTGCTAGCATTCATCCATGCAAGCTTCCAGCTTATCTGTCTGCAGCTTGATTTTTACAGGCTGTTCTTTGTTAGAAAAGAAATGATTTGGGGGCTGCTTTTCATTGAAAGGAAAACCTTATTGAGGACTTCCTTACCCTCACTATCTACCTAAGTGATTTCTTTTTACTTCCTGTATCAGTACTGGTCAGATACTTTGTTGAATGCGCCTTGTTTTGTTTTCTTTTTAATAATTTTATTGCGATAGAATTTACATAACAATTCACCCATTTAAGCTGTACAATTCAATGGTTTTAAGTATATTCACAGAGCTGTGTAACCATTGCCACCATCAATAGTAGAACATTTCTTTTTTAAAAGATATATCACAATTTGTTTATTCACCAGCTGATCAACATCTGGGTTGTTTCTAGTTAGGGGCTGTGATGAAAAGAGTTGCTATTGTAACTGCCCATTGGGTTTACCTTGCCTGCTGCTTACACAGAGCCAATTGATCAAGACAGGGGAATTGCAATAGAGAAAGACTAATTTACACAGAGCCAGCTGTGCAGGAGACCAGAGTTTTATTATTACTCAAATCAGTCTCCCGGAGCATTTGGGGGTCAGAGTTTTTAAGGATAATTTGGTGGGTAGGGGGCCAGTGAATTGGGAGTACTAATTGGTTGGTTTGGAGATAAAATCGTAGGGAGTTGAAGCTGTCTTCTTGGGCTGAGTCAGTTCTTATGTGGGGGCTGCAAGATCAGATGAGCCAGTTGATTTATCTGGGTGGTGCCAGCTGATCCGTCAAGTGCAGGGTGTGCAAAATATCTCTTAGGAGCAGTTTAGAGAGGGTCAGAATCCTGTAGCCTCCAGCTGCATGACGCCTAAACCATGATTTCTAATCTTTTGGCTAGTTTGTTAGTCCTACAAAGGCAATCTAGTCTCCAGGCAAGAAGGAGGTCTCCTTTGGGAAAGGGTTGTTATCGTCTTTATTTTAAACTCTAAACTAAGTTCCTCCCAAAGTTACTTTGCCCTATGCCCAGGAATGAACAAGGACAGCTTGGAAGTTAGAAGCAAGATGGAGTTGGTTAGATCCGATCTCTTTCACTGTCTCAGTTATAATTTTGCAATGGTGGTTTCACTATGACGTTGTATAAGCTTGCATGGATATATGCATTCATTTATCTTGGGCACATTCTTAGGAGTGAAATTGCTGTGATATATGTTTAACTTTTTAAATGTTATCCAGTATAATTCTTATTTTATTTACTTTTTCTTTCCAACTTTTATTTTAGGTTTGGGGGTACACGTGCAGGTTTGTTACATGGGTAAATTACGTGCTGTAGGGGTTTGGTGTACAGATTATTTTGTCACCCAGGTAAAAAGCATGATACTCGATACTACCCTCAAGTAGGCCCTGGTGTCTGTTGTTTCCTTCTTAGTGTCCATGTGTACTCAGTGTTTAGCTCCCACTTATAAGTGAGAACCTGCAGTATTTGATTTTCTGTTCCTGCATTAATTGACTTAGGATAATGGCCTCCAGCTCCATTCATGTTACTTCTTGGGACATGATGTCATTCTTATTTATGGCTGTCTAGTATTCCATGGTGTACATGTACCACATTTTCATTATCCAGTCCACTGTTGATGGGCATTTGGGTTGATTCCATGTCTTTGCTGTTGTGAATAGTGCTGTGATGAACATATGGATGCATGTGTCTTTATGGTAGAACAATTTATATTTCTTTGGGTATATACCCAGTAATGGGATTGCTGGATCAAATTGTAGTTCTGTTTTAAGTTCTTTGAGAAATCTCCAAACTGCTTTTCACAGATGCTGAACTAATTTACACTCCCACCAGCATAAGTGTTCTCTTTACTCTGTAACCTTGCTACCATCTATTATTTTTTGGACTTTTTAATAATAGCCATTCTGATGGTGTGAGATGGTATCTCATTGTGTTTTTTTGTTTTGTTTTGTTCTTTGAGATGGAATCTCGCTCTGTCACCCAGGCTGGAGTGCAGTGGCGAGATCTCAGCTTACTGCAACCTCTACCTCCTGGGTTCGTGCCATTCTCCTGCCTCAGCCTCCCGAGTAGCTGGGACTACAGTCACCCGCCACCATGCCCAGCTAATTTTTTTGTATTTTTAGTAAAGATGGCATTTCAATGTGTTAGCCAGTATGGTCTCTATCTCCTGACCTCGTGATCTGCCCACCTCAGCCTCCCCAAAGTGCTGGGATTACAGGTGTAAGCCGCTGCGCCCAGCCTCACTGTGGTTTTGATATGCATTTTACTAATGATTGGTAAGCTGTTGAGCATTTTTTCATGTGCTTCTTGGCCATGTGTATATCTTCTTTTGAAGTGTCTGTTCATGTCCTTTGCCCATTTTTTAATGGGGTTATTTGTTTTTTGCTTGTTAAGTTCCTTATAGATTTTGGATATTAGACCTTTGTTGGATGTATAGTTTGCAAATATTTTCTCCCATTCTGTAGGTTGTCTGTTTACTCTATTGATAATTTCTTTTTCTGTGCAGGGGCTCTTTAGTTTAATTAGGTCCCATTTGTCAATTTTTGTTTTTGTTGCAATTGCTTTTGGAGTCTTCATCATGAAATTTTTCCCAGGGCCTATGTCCAGAAAGGCATTTCGTAGGTTTTCTTTTAGGGTTTTTTTTTTTTTTTTTTTTTTTGAGACAGGGTCTCACTCTGTCTCCCAAGATGGAGTGCAGTGGTGCAATCTCGTCCACTGCAACCTCTACCTCCTGGGTTCAAGCAATTCTCATGCCTCAGCCTCCCGAGTAGCTGGGATTACAGGCATACACCACTATGCCTGGCTATTTTTTGTGTTTTTAGTAGAGACGGGGTTTTGCTATGTTGGTCAGGCTGGTTTCGAACTCCTGGCCTTAAGTGATTCGTCAGCCTCAGCCTCCCAAAGTGCTAGGATTACAGGTGTGAGCCACTGTGCCCAGCCTAATTTTTTATACGATGAAAAAAAGGGATCCACTTTCAATCTTCTGCATATGGCTAGCCAGTTATCCCAGCACTGTTTATTGAATAGAGAGTCCATTTTCCGTTGCTTGTTTTTGTCAACTTTGTCAAAGATCAAATGGTGGTACTTGTATGACTTTATCTCTAGGTTCTTTATTCTGTTCCATTGGTCTGTGTGTCTGTTTTTGTACCAATACCATGCTGTTTTGTTTATTGTAGTCTTGTAGTATAGTTTGAAGTTGGGTATATGATGCCTGCCTTTTTTCTTTTTGCTTAGGATTACTTTGGCTATTCAGGCTCTTTATTGGTTCTATATGAATTTTAGAATAGTTTTTTTCTAATTCTGTGAAAAATGTCATTGGTAATTTGATAGAAATAGCACTCAATCCATAAATTGCTTTGCGCACTGTGGCCATTTTAACAATATTGATTTTTTCCTATCCAGGAATGTGGAATATTTTTCCATTTGATTGTGTCATCTCTGATTTCTTTTGGCAATATTCTGTAATTCTCATTATAGAGATAATTGTAGAACAGTTTATCACCTCTAAAAAAAAACTTCAGTAATAAGACTGACCACTTGAAAAAAATAAAAGTAAATAAATAAAAAGAAACTCCCTACCCATTAGTGGTTATTCCCAGTTTCCCCTCAAACTTCCTTGCCCTAGGCAACCACGAATCTACTTTCTGTCTCTATGGATTTTAGGGCTGGGGCAGAAGATTGTCAATTCTGGACATTTCATACACATGCAGTGAGATATTATGTAGTCTTTTGTGACTGCTTTCACTGAGCATGATTTCAGTGTTCATCCACATTATAGATTGTACCAGTATTTCATTTACTTTTATTGTCAAATAATATTTCCTCAGTTTTGGTTTGCATGATATTTCTTTCAGAACGAAGTTATGGATTTTGTGAGGAAGACCACAAAGGCGAAGTGCCTTCATGATGTCATTTCAGGAGGAACATGCTATCTCTATGTCTTGGCACTCATGATGTTAACCTTGACTATCAGGCTAAGGTAGTGTTGGCCAGGTTCCTTCACTGTAAAGTTACTTATTCTTTCCTTTTTATACCCTACTGTTTGGAAGCAATTGGGGGAGGAGAGTGGAAGGTGGGAGTATCTACTTAAATTAGAGTTCTGTACAGGAGACTTGACTCTTTTCTCCCATTCAGTCATTTGTTTAGACCAGTATGTACTCATGGATATTTATTTTATTATATTATGGGACTATGTTGTTTATTTTGCTGTTGAAAGTGTTCCAGCTTTGGCCATTGGGAGCTCTTTTAGGTTGGCACCTTTGTCGCTTTGAGATGTCTGATCTTTTTTTTCCTTTTGGTAAAGACTTTCTTTCAAAATGTCATATTCCAGGTTCATCTTATATATTCCCTGCCCCAGCCCTAAAATCAGCCACTTCTTCAAAGAGCTCTGGTTTCTTTTGGAGAATGGTATAGAAACCAAGATCTAGGAGCTTCTTGCTACTGGGGTGTGTGTTACTGCCTCCAGACCCTCTCAGTGGACAAGCTAGGAAATATGAGTGTATATTAGCACATGTGTATATACATCGTTATAATTGTTTTGGCATCTATCTAACTGTGTCTATCTTAAGGTAAACATGGCTTTGAAGTAACATCACTTTTAAATAAATACATTGTGAGATGGGCAGACACTTCAAGAGAGATTTAGTGTTTAAATGCTGTGGCCTCTTAACACAGGATAGGACTGTTCATTCCATAAATGAAAACACAGTTCCAAAGAATCCTCCACCTGATATAACCTATGCATTTCACACTCTGCTGTAAAGGCACTGTGATTCTCCTCATTGGGAGAGAACTCTCATCACACCATGGCCTCCTGTTCTCAGGGTCTCCAGTGGGGTGTCTCTTCTAGATGCAAGTTCTCAGAGTCTGATAACCTGAGACAGCAGCATAATTGGTTAAATGAATTAAAGTACATCCATGTAATAGATATTAAAATTGATGTGATAGAAAATTGTAATCACAAGAAGATACTTTTGGTATATGAAGCATGTACTAATTAAACTTATTTCTGCAAAAATATCCTTATGAAAACAATTGTAAGGGTGTTCATTAAAATGTTATTGGTGAGTTATCACAGGGTAATGAAATTAGAGGGTATTCCAAATTTCCCCCTTTTGCTTTGAATTTTCTAAATTCCCCACAACACATGCTACTTTCATAGGAGAAAAAATATATTCCCCAAATGATACTCCTCTGAGGATCATTTTTATTTTATTTTATTTTTTGAGATGGATCCTTGCTCTGTCGCCCAGGCTGGAATGCAGTGGCGCGATCTCAGCTCACTGCAACCTCCACCTCCTGGTTCAAGCAATCCTCCCACCTCAGCCTCCCTGGTAGCTGGGATTACAGGCACATGCCACCACACCTGGCTAATTTTTTATATTTTTAGTAGAGAGAGGCTTTCACCATGTTGGCCAGGCTAGTCTCAAACTCCTGACTTCAAGTCATTCACCTGCCTCAGCCTCCCAAGTGCTGGGATAACAGGCGTGAGCCACCTTGCTCAGCCAACTAACAGCACTTTAAACCCTAATTTTGTTTAACCAGTACCTGAAGAAACCAGGAATAGGACTTTTAGATAAAATTAATGGTTTAAAAGTGGTTTGCAGAGCCTTAGGGACATGTGAAACAGAAGTCTTGATAAAAGCAAAAGTTTTTGGTACTTGGCAAGGGAGCATAAGCTCCTTGAAAGCCCAAGAAAAAGTGAAACTACTACAGAAAAGCAGTTGCCTACCAGGAAACCCCAATCTTGTGGTTTGACTTAATGATTTTGTTGGACCAGGTGTTTTGAACTAAATAGGCCTCGGGAAGCTGGGCACCTTGTAAGGTGCAACGAGCTCCATGTTACTGAACTTGTATAATGTAAACCCACAACTAGAAGTCACACCACTAGGGGCCTGCATTAGAGAGGGGAAAACCATGAATTATATGCCTGCAGGAGAGACAGATCAGGCCTCCAGGAGACTTGAACGTGCATTCTGTAGCAGGTCAACAGTGACTCTTGAAAGGTGCACATAACTGGAAATGGATGTGTTTGTGAGGGGGTGGGGAGCGATGGTGTACACCTAACGATATACTACAGCATTCATTGTTTTATCTTTGGTTAGTTTGTTTCTTGACGTTTAATATTGGGTCACTGTCACTGATTAACATGTGATTAATAGTTACCCTAACCAGAGAAATTTATGTAGAAAAACAAACTGGTTTACATTGATCTAAATCCATTGTAAGCTTCATCAAACTCTCTTTCCCAGATATCAAATTTTGTTGTCACATGAGAGTTAAAGGGAAAAAGCTTTCATAATTTCTCAAAACTATTTTAAAAATTCCAGTTTTTCTTCTGGCTCTCCTAACTCTTTTAGGTTTTGTATTCATGATAATATTTTAATTCAAGATTTAAATATTATTAGCCGGGTGTGGTGGCAGGCATCTGTAGTCCCAGCTACTCAGGAGGCTGAGGCAGGAGAAGCACTTGAACCTGGGAGGTGGAGTTTGCAGTGAGCCGAGATCGTACCACTGCACTCTATCCTGGGTGACAAGAGTGAAACTGTCTCAAAAAAAAAAAAAAGAGAGATTTAAATATTAAATTTCTTAAATCATAAATTTCACCTGAGCACTCAAGAACAAGTGCTAGAAAACTTGGAGACTAGTAAAGGTGGGATTGGATAGAACTTCTAGGTCCCATCTAATCTCCATCACAGTGAACTGGGGGACTGAATGAACTAGTGGTTAAGGGAAACAGAAAAGGTTGAACCCAGAGAAGATGAAGCATGGCTAAGTGACTCTACCACGCAGTAGATATGGCCTCAGACAAACTTAACCTCATAGAACCTCACAGCTCTGTGAAGTAGGTATTATTATTTTCATTCCCAGTTGGCAGATGAGAAACAGGCAATGAGGGCAAAGCCTTTAGAATACAGCTTGGGCTATAGAAAGTTCACGTAAGTGTTGTTTAAATAAATGCACATAAAAAGGTAATTGGCAGAAAAATTTAATGAGCCAATTGAGACCATACTGTGTCTGTCACCTTGTCTGTGCCTCAAAACTCTGCTTCTGAATCTTACAGCCTCTAAGGAGCAAAGATGGTTGATGTCGAGTTATTTTCCAGACTGATAAATTTAGATCCTCAGCTGCTTCTTGATGACTGAATACTGCACATTTTTATAAATGCAGACTTAAGGGAATTCCAAGTTTGGCAACTAGTGCTGCAGGAGATGGGAAGAGAGCATAAACTATCCCTCATATGTGATATCTACCTTGGCTTCATATAAACTGGCTCATATAGACAAAAATATAATGTACTTTCCAAAGTATTTTGTAACAACATTTGGCTGGGTGTGGTGGCTCACTCCTGTAATCCCAGCACTTTGGGAGGCCGAGGCGGGTGGATTGCTTGAAGTCAGAAGTTTGAGACCAGCCTGGCCAAGATGGTGAAACCCCGTATCTACTAAAAATACAAAAATTAGCTGGGTGTGGTGGTGCATGCCTGTGATCCCAGCTACTCTGGAGGCTGAGGCAGGAGAATCGCTTGAACCTGGGAGGCAGAGGTTGCAGTGAGCAGAGATCCGCGCCACTGCACTCCAGCCTGGGCGACAGAGGGAGACTCCATCACAAACAAACACACAAAAAGTATTTTGTAACAATATTCTAGAAGCTAAGGGATTGGAGGACAAGGGTATTGTTCTATGAAATTTAACTCCTGGTTTGTAAAATCTAAAAAGTCATTTTCTCTTGTCCACAGTGTGTGTATATATATTTAACTGAAAATTCGGAAAATAGAGAATTTGAGGAAAGTTTCTGCTGCTATAGTTTAAGTAATAATTTTTAAAATTATACTTTAAGTTCTGGGATACATGTGCAGAATGTGCAGGTTACATAGGTATACATGTCCCATAGTGGTTTGCCGCCCCCATCAACCTGTCATCTACATTAGGTATTTCTCCTAATGCTATCCCTTCTAATGCTATCCCTAGCCCCCCACATCCTGACAGGCCCTGGTGTGTGATGTTCCCCTCCCTGTGTCCGTGTGTTCTCATTGTTCAGCTCCTACTTATGAGTGAGAACATGCAGTGTTTGGTTTTCTGTTCTTGTGTTAGTTTGCTGAGAATGATGGTTTCCAGCTTCATCCATGTTCCTGCAAAGGACATGAACTCATCCCTTTTTATGGCTGCATAATATTCCATGGTGTGTATGTGCCACATTTTCTTTATCCAGTCTATCATTGATGGGCATTTGGGTTGGTTCCAAGTCTTTGCTATTGTGAATAGTGCCACAATAAACATGTGTGCATGTGTCTTTATAGTGGAATGATTTATAATCCTTTGGGTATATACCTAGTAATAGGATTCCTGGGTCAAGTGGTATTTCCAGTTCTAGATCCTTGAGGAATCGCCACTGTCTTCCACAGTGGTTGAACTAATTTCACTCCCACCAACAGTGTAAAAGCGTTCCTATTTCTCCACGTCCTCTCCAGCATCTGTTGTTTCCTGACTTTTTAATGATCACCATTCTAACTGGTGTGAGATGGTATCTCATTGTGGTTTTGATTTGCATTTCTCTAATGACCAGTGATGATGAGCTTTGTTTTTCATATGTTTGTTGGTCACATAAATGTAAACTTGGCAAATTTACTAATATTTTTGGACTTTTGAAAGCTGAGATGCTTTATTTCAGAAAATGTATTTCAAAGTGAATTATTAATACTGTGTCCATTGAGCTTCTGAAAGTGTAAACAGTTTATGTCTCTTCCTTTATCCCTCACTATTTCTCCCTATTTCTCACTCTTTTGACTGTCTTCCCTATGCATTCCAGAGCAATGATGTCTGTTTTGACAATTACTTTAGTATATTTATTGAAAAGTGTGTTTCTTGGTCTTTATTGGTATATTTCATAATTCTCTTTATAAAGGAAAACTGTTGAGTTGACCTTAATTCTACTTTTCCATAAGTTTCTGTAATGATTCATAGACATGCAGATCCTTGATTTAGATAGTGATGATTATGAAATAATGCTCCTAAATAAAACAGGGTAGGAAAAAAAAATCTCATTGTCCACAGGAAAATAGTCAAATAAAGTGGGGTTCATTTATAATCGAGTATACATGTAGCTGTTTAAAAGAATACAAAGCTCCATGGGCTGTTGTAAAAATGTATAGCAATCATATTTATATTTGAAAAAATATGTAAATGCCTAGAAAAAAACCATAAACTTTATAAAGTAGTTATCTTTGGGGTAGATGAGTAGAAGAGATAAGGGAATTGGGACTTTAACATTTTACTTGGTATTCTATATGATAGAACCTTTAAGAGAATAAATTATTATGTTATTTCTATTTGTCTATTACTTTTAAAGTCCACAGTAGCAATACAATGTTTCTTGCTTTTTGTGTAGAATATGGCACAATGGAAGAAAAGTTTGTCTTCCACTTGAAATTCTTTTCCCACCCCTTTTTCTGAGCACATGTATCACTTTTCTCCACTGTCCTGTAGCTTCTGCAGATCTTCAATTGTGATGTGAATACTTAAGATTTATTGCTGTATTTTCTCCCATCAAAATTTTACCGGCCCATGACTCTTTCTCCTGAAGCTTTCCTCCCATTAAATGAAAATGGGCGCCGGACGCGGTGGCTCACGCCTGTAATCCCAGCACTCTGGGAGGCCGAGGCGGGTGAATCACGAGGTCAGGAGATGGAGACCATCCTGGCTAACACAGTGAAATCCCGTCTTTACTAAAAAATACAAAAAATTGGCCGGGCGCGGTGGCTCAAGCCTGTAATCCCAGCACTTTGGGAGGCCGAGACGGGTGGATCACGAGGTCAGGAGATCGAGACCATCCTGGCTAACACGGTGAAACCCCTTCATTTCTACTAAGAAATACAAAAACTAGCCAGGCGAGGTGGTGGGCGCTTCGTAGTCCCAGCTACTCGGGAGGCTACAGGCAGGAGAATGGCGGAACCTCGGGAGGCGGAGCTTGCAGTGAGCTGAGATCCGCCACTGCACTCCAGCCTGGGCGATGATGACCTCGCCTCAAAAAAAAAAAAAAAAGAAATAAAAAATACAAAATTAGCTGGCATAGGGCTGGGCTGTAATCCAGCAATCTCGGGAGGCTGAGGCAGGAGAATGGCGTGGAACCCGAGGCAGAGCTTGCAGTGAGTCAGATAAAAGCACATTGCACTCCAGCACTCCAGCCTGGGCGACAGAGCAAGACTCTGTCTCAAAAAAAAAAAAAAAAAAGAAAAAAAAGAAAATGGGAACCTAGCATCAACAAAAAGCTACCTCAAAAGCCTTTTGGAAACAGACTGCTAATCAATAATATATTAAAGAATATCTTTATGTGTTTCCTGGTAATGCTAAAAATTATGAACGTTCCTCAACCCATTTAAAAATTCCATGTAACATGAATGCCTGCTTTAGGCTGCACCAGGTTGGCATTTTGTGATGCTCCAGCTGGCTCAGCTAAACCCACTACTGAAGTACAGATAGAGAATCTCCTCTTTGACCCCACACCCTGCAGTGTTTTAAAATTGGACATATAGGAAGAGAAAAGAAAAATATAATGATTAGTGGTACTGAAAATGGAATGCGGCAAGAAGCCAAGAGAAAACCACTGTGTCAGACATGGAAGAGAGCCAAAGAAATAAAAATAAATGTCCGGGTCCTTACCCAGTGTGGGCACTAACACACGGATTCTCTTGAACTTCCCCGTGTGTAAAGGCTTCCTGGTGTAACCACGCCACCACTAGATGTGAGATGGTGTGAGTCATTTGCACCTATAATGCCTGGGAGCTGGGTGGCCAGGTCTCTGAGCACAGGCAATTCAACATTTTTACTCCAAGAATGGCAACATCTGGTAAGTCAACCTCGAAATGTGGGGTGGGAGTTAAATCTGTGGCCCTTCAGAGACTCTAGGCTGTAGGAAGTGGCTCTCACAGCTGCCCTCCCACCCTGCTCTCCTTGGCCTTTCTCCGTAGCAGACTCACTTTCCCAATTTCAGGGATGAGATCCCTGGTAGTTAAATCTTTGGTTATCTGATCCTTCCTCACTCTGCCACTCCTTCTTAATTCCTCTTAAAAGCTTGATGTCCATCTTACTAGCGGTTTACTATTGTACTCTCCCAAGTGTTAGTCCCAAGCAATGACCCACAGAGCAGAGAGTGAGTCTTACTTATATTTTATAGAACTTTTTTTTTTTTTTTTTTTTTTTTTTGAGACAGAGTCTCGCTCTGTCGCCCAGGCTGGAGTGCAATGGCACATCTCGGCTCACTGCAAGCTCCGCCTCCCGGGTTCACGCCATTCTCCTGCCTCAGCCTCCCGAGTAGCTGGGACTACAGGCGCCCGCCACCTCGCCCGGCTAATTTTTTTTTGTATTTTAGTAGAGACGGGGTTTCACCGTGTTAGCCAGGATGGTCTCTATCTCCTGACCTCGTGATCCGCCTGTCTCCGCCTCCCAAAGTGCTGGGATTACAGGCGTGAGCCACCGCGTCCGGCCTATAGAACATGGTGTAGAACGGTTTTCTACTTAGTTTGACACATAGTGGCCACTCTATGATTGTAAAGGAAGGAAAAAAAAAAAAAAAAAAAGTCAGGAGTGGGGGAGAGAGAGAAATTTATTTTTGTTTCTTTGGCTCTCTGGCTCTCTTCCATGTCTGACTGACACAGTGTTTTTCTCTTGCCTCCTTGCCCTTTCTCATTCCATTTTCGATACCACTAATAGTTACCATATTTTTCTTTTCTCTCTATCTCCATTTTTCTTTTTATTCTCAGTGTTTACTTCAACTCCATTTGTTTGAAGCTGCTTCTTTCTGTGCAATAAACCCTTGCTATGTCTCACCCTATTACCTTAAAACAAATTGTTTTTAAACGATAAGAATCAGACCACATGGAAAATATCATTTGACCAACCACAGGGGCAGGGCCCTCAGTGACTCAATAGGTTGAAGAAACTAGTTCTTTCCTAACCTTTTTCTTTTGAATCTAATTGGCCATCTAGTTTTTGTCCTAACCCAATTTCTCTTTAGGCTTCTCTCTAGCACTCTAAAGCTTTTCCAACTGCCATCAACAAAGAAACTAACATTTTAGGGTACCAGATCCTTACGCAGTGTGGGCACTAACTAGCTGGTCCCTATAAATAATTGGTTATCCAAGTTTGGCCTACTATTTGAGTCCAGTCTCATTAGTTGTCCTAAAGCTCTTCCAATTACCATCAATGGAGGGACCAACATTTTCTGGTACCCTGTTCCTCATTCAATGTGGACACAACCAGGCTTATCGCCATGGATAAAAATTTATCAAGTTTTGTCTTATCAAATATTTTGTAAGACATTACAATGAAAAGAGTGCCAATTTCCCCAATTCAACAATAACCTTAAAATATTTCCAGTTATCATCCACAAAGGAACTAACATTTTCTGGCTCATCCTTATTAGCTAAGATCGGTTACTGAAGTTTTGTACTGCCACAATTTCATTCCACATCCCTCAGTAGTCTCTTTTACACTCCTGCAATTAACAGTAATAGATGAGCCAACATTTTCCAGGGTCCAGTCCTCACTAATGTGGGCCCCACCTGGCTGTCTGGATTCAAGTATACCATTTTAAATAGGCAACCCCAGGCACAGTTCTTAGCCCAGTTAAGATCCTGGTTTTCTACGACTTCCTGCCCAACACCACGGCTTCATTATATTCCTTATATTCCTATCCATGCTCAGAAATCAACCCACCAATGTTGACACTTGTCAGTCCAGTGTTTCTGGATCTAGTTTGGATGATTCCAATCTTCTGGGTATCCTCCCAATGGTCCCAGAGGTGATAGTCAATAAGGGGTAAAACTAGGACCCTTGTTAGGTACCCATGATCTGGCAGCTTCTCTTTCCCTTTGTGCTATCTTATCTCATTGTTTTTGACACCCTTGTAACTTTCCCTCCCTTGCCTTCACAGGTTTCAGAAGTGACATCAGAGAACCTCTCCCATCACAGTAAAAAGAATGCCAGTTTCCCCAATTCAACAGAACAGTCCCTGATGTTCTGATCCCAGACTTAAAAGGAAGTAGCCATCTCTCCAAAAGTTACTCTGGGACTACTTCATGCTTTAGCTGTTTCTTATGGTTCTCTAACAGCCATGTGTCTTATTCTATCCCCCTCTGCCATCCCCTTTGTCTTCTCTTTATCATGAGCAAAGGCAAAATTCAGACACTTCATCTCCCTTTCCTGGCCCAGCCTACTGCTGCTGAGTCCACAATTATCCTATGGCCCTTCCTTTCCACAAAGCTATCTCAGATGCCTGGGAAGCTCTGCTTTCTTAAGGGGGAGGGGGGCACCCTAAGATTCTGGAGCACCAGCCCCCATGTCCTAAGGCTGGCAACACTTTTCCTCCTGGGGAGAGGGGAGCTCCTTAACCACATTATGTGTGCTGTCTCTCTCTCTCTGTCTTTCTCTCCCTCTCTCTTTCTTTCTCTTTTTTAAATGTCTCAATACCCAGCTCAGGCCTCAGAATTTTTCTTCCCTGTTTAGAGAAAACTAGTGCTGTGGTTTGCATCTGTGTCTCCACCCAAATCTCAGATGAAGTGTAATCCCTAATGTTAGAAGTGAGGCCTGGTGGGAGGTGACTGGATCATGGGATTGGATCCCTCTTGAATGGGTGAGCACCATCCCTTTGGTGCTATTCTCATGATAGAGTTCTCATGAGATCTGGTTGTTTGAAAAATATGTGGCACCTTTCCCTCTCTATCTCTCTTCCTCCTGCTCTGGCCATGTGAGATGTGCCAGCTTCCCCTCGCCTTCCGCCTTGATTGTAAGTTTCCTGAGGCCTCCCACATAGCAGAAGTTGGTATGCTTCCTGTACAGCCTACAGAACCATGAGACAATTAAACCTCTTTTCTTTATAAATTACCCAGTCTTGGGTATTTCTTTCTAGCAATGCAAAAATGGACAAATACACCTAGGAATCTCAGCTCTCACAGGTAACATTCTTCTACATCAGTCAGAGCTAAAGCTGCTTGGGTATGGAACTGACCATTAACATACATACACCCAGATGGTGAAGTGAATTGAGATTAGAGTATTTTGCAATGAATTCAGTATTTTCCATGAATCTCCTTCCTCTGGAACAGTTTTAATTGGAGTCTGTCGGTCTTGGCCAGCCACACTTCATCTAGTTCCAACCATCTTCATCAGCCCAAACCTCATAACGTTTCTTAGTTGGATATGCTGCTCCCTCATAAAGTGTTGATTAAAAAGAAATCAATCTCTGCCCCTTCTGTTGTTCAATAGGAAAGATGGATAGGACACTCACTAGAGGTATTGAGACCTGAGATGCTTCCATTCCAAAGCCTGTAGTGTCAGGTGCAGTCCCGGAAGATGATTACAGGATATGCTTACAGTACCCTCTGAGATGACTCTCTCCTGGAAAAGTTGGTTTTCCACACATGGGCTGGTTTTCAGTTTCTAGGGTGAAGTGCTTTTCTGGCTGTGAGGTTCCAGCAGAACCCATGGCTCTGTATCCACCTCCATACTTGCATGACTGGGGCAATTCCTGACAGGTTCCCCAGCAGTGGTCCTGGTCTAAGCTCTCTCAGAGAGTGTGTTCAGGCTCTTCCTGATTGGTGTCAAGGGACCAGTCATCTTCTAAATTTTCCTTTAAGCTCTGCTTTTGCTGTTCTCTGAGCCAGTAACTTAAAAAAATTTAAAAGATGACTGGTCTCCAGATTATCCTTGCCTCTATTGAGCTCTCCTATCCCCAAAGATATAGTCCAGATTCCATAGGATAGAGCTCAAGAAAACATTTATGGAACACTAGAGTCTACAGTGGCCTCCAAGGTGTGAGAATTTGGAGGCCATTCAGCCAATCACTAACTCTACTCAGTTGTACCCTTTTGGTCTATTTACTTTTCCATCTTTCTTTTTTTTCATCTTGGGTGTAGAATCCCACTGACAACCACCCAAAATGAGTGGATCCTTTGAAAGGATACATTTTTTATTCAAAGTTATTCTTCATTATGCTGTGTAATTTTGTAATAGTTTGAAAAGAAGGTTCTTATGTAGTATTAAATGAAAAAAACCCAATATTATATTCACCCTATCATCATGTCTGTGTAAAAATGTGGATGCTGTTGGAGCAGATCTAGAAAGAAATGCAAAACTGAACCAGGTGGTATGTTAGGAAAGTGGGTTTGTGAGTAATTGTATAATAGTACAAACTGATTATTCTTTTCTTTTGTGATTACGATTTATTGTTTCTTTTCTTTTCTTTTCCTTTTTCCTTTTCGAGACAGGGCCTTGCTTTGTTGTCCAGGTTAGAATGCAGTGTCATAATTATAGCTCACTGCAGCCTTGAACTCCTGGGCTTAAGTGATTCTCCCACTTCAGCCTCCTGAGTAGCTAGGACTATAAACATGCACCACCTGGCTAATTATTTAATTTTTTGTAGAGACAGGGTCTTGCTTTGTTGCCCAGGCTGGTATTGAAATCCTGAACTCAAGTGATCCTCCCACCTCAGTTTCCCAAAGTGCTGGGATTAAAGACGTGAGCCACCAATCCTGGCCGGATAGAAAATCTTATACATATTCAGAAAATAAAATGGAAATAAGGGGAGAAGAAATTGGAAAAAAAGGAGAAGGAGGTTGGAACTGTTGGCTAAGGTCTTGTAATTACTGCAACTCTACAGATCCACTGAATGGTGGCAGAGCCATGAAGTAGAAAGAGCATAGGACCTGGCATCAGAAGATAGGAATCTGAGCCCCAGCTAAGTGAGAAATAAGAAGGCAGCCCCTGACAGCTGTCAGCTGGGAGCTGGCCTGGCATGGGGTACTCTTGTTGAATGTAAACAATTTCACAAAACACTAATATCTGACAAGGTCATTGTGTGTCCACAACAATGGGAGATGAAGGACCACACTTATAATCATGTCTGGGCGCTGACAAAAATAGAACATTGTACAAAATGCAAAAACACTAAACATCCCCTCACCTGGCTCACATGAGTGACCACTGCTTCTCTACCCGTTGCAGCATTAGCTCTGGCCTGCTAAATAAGAATTATCCAGATATCCAAGTATAGAATTGTTCCCATTATGTGAGAGCACCCAATCCAGAAAAAAACAAAACACAATGTGCTTCCTCAATACAAGCCCAAATCACAAAATAAGCACTTGCTAAGAAACTTTTATAAAAGGTCCCATGGCTTTCCACTCTTACAAGAATATCATTAAACCCAGTTTTGTTCAATTACAGGTGTGTTCTTGGCCATCTTTGGCTGCATTTTACTTGCTGTGGGTTCTTTTTTCCTTTTCTTTTTTTTTAGGCAGAGTCTCACTTTGTTGCCTAGGCTGGAATGCAATGGCATGATCATGGCTCACTGCAGCCTTGACCTCCTGAGCTTGAGCAGTCATCCTCAGCCCCCTGAGTAGCTGGGACTATAGGCATGTGCCACCACACCCAGCTAATTTTAAAATTTTTTGCAGAAGTGGGGTCTCACTTTGTTGCCCAGGCTGGTCTTGAAATTCTTGCTTCAAGCTCTCCTCCTTTGGTGGCCTCTCAAAGTGGTGGGATTACAGAAGTGAGCCACTGCACCTGGCCTGTGCTGGGTTCTTGAACAAAGCACTCAAACTTGTCATTCTTTGCTTTGATCTGGTCAGTGGAAAATAAGATAATCTCTGGAAGATAAAATAAGAAATTGCATGTGTAGAACACTGTATACCTTTCAATGTTACCTACCCTTTACTTCCAGTTCTCTAAAAGCATAATGTTCTCTCACTTGCCTGGCTGTGCACATGCTGCCACTGCTCCCTCTGCCTGGAAAAACATTCCCCCAGCTGCTTTTAAAACTGCTACTCATACTTTGGCTCTATGTGCTGGGAACTTTAGTGTATTAATTTCCTATTGCTATTGTAACAAGTTGCTACAAATTTAGTGGCTTAAAGTAACACAAATTTACTGTCTTACAATCGTGGAGGTCAGAAGTCTGAAATGAGTTTCAGTGGACTAAAACGAAGGTGTTAACAGGACTGTATGCCTTCTGGAGGCTCTAGGGGAGAGTCCATTCCCTTCCCTATTCTAGCTTCTGGAAGTTGCCTGCATTCCTTGGCTTGTGGCCTCTTTATTTTCCAAGCCAGCAGCAGCCACTTGAATCTTTCTCACATGTTGCTGAGGATGCTATTTTTTTTTATTAGGTTGCCATGTAAGTCCTCTCTGATTGGGTGGTATGTGAACCAGGACCTGAGTGAAGTGAGGAAAGACAGCTGCATGCATATTTTGGGAGGAAAGGTTTCTGGCATGGAGGATGGGGAAAGCTGCAGGAACCAGGTCAGGCAGGTAGCTGAGTAGGCCACATGCAAGCACACTGCTTATTTCTGAGTGCTTACCAGCAAGCTGATTGGAGGTTAGTTTCTCAGGATCAGTTTCCTTGGTGCACTCTCCTAGCAAAGCAAAGCTTCACACTTCCCTGGAATCTATTCCTCCAACCCCCAGCCAGGCTGTAAACCCCAGAAGTGGTACTGTTTTGTTTACTGTTGCATTTTGAAAGGTCAGCATAGTGCCTAGGCTCTCCATAAATGTCTGTTGTACAAATGGGGGACTATACTGATTCAATTTAGGGTAACCAGGCTTGAGGCAGAAATGGAACTGTTCTGGATGGGTTTGGATTTGAAATAGGCATGTGCCTCCTGATGTTTGTGAGACAGACAGGTGGGAAGGGCTCCCTGGCAAAACTCCAGTTGCCTGTGCACAGGGAGGAGTGCACAGTGGGGTGGAACACAGAAGTTCATGCCCTTTGCAGCAAGAGGAGGAGCCCGGCCCCTCCTCTTCCTGGGTGGAACCTGGAATTCAAACTGTGAGGCCGGAAGTGCACCAGCAGGGACTCTGGATTTGCAGAGGGTCCTTGTTTACCTTTTTTTCCCTTTTCACCCAGTAAAACCCTGCTTTACTCACCCTTCAGATTGTCTGCGAGTCTAAATTTTCATGGCCATGTGACAAGGACCCTGACTTTAGCTGAACTAAGGAAAAGTCCCGCAACATTTGGAGGACCAACTTTGCTCTGTCTGGATGAGGAGAAGGGCCCTAGGACTTAGGTAGAAGACAGTGGGTGGGCCTGAGGGGTGGTGTGGCCAGAAGCAGTGCTAAGGAACTACCAGTCCCACTGGTGCCTGAGGTGGTAGCACAATAGCAGCAACATTGGTTAAGAGAGGAGCAGGAACGGCTGCAGCCACAAAAATGGCAGCCACCTCGTGGTGGGGAGGCAGCCCTGTCAGCCATGGTGGCAGGGCTGGCAGCCAGAGGCACCATCCCAGACTCCATTCCAAAAACATACGAGATGGTCACAGATAGAGAGGACTAAGGTGACAAGTGATGAGAGTCCCCCATTATGGAACAGAAGAGCCAATGGGTAGGCTCTTGCATTCATGCTGGTGGGGGTCAGCAAAAAACTGTAGATTTTGTCATCTTGTCTTAATTGCACCTTGAGATTACTGGTGGTAAGAAACAACTCATTACATGAATAAGATATGTCACAACCAGACTCAACAATGGGATCCTCCCTGTGACAGCCTACAAATTCCCCAGGCGTCACTGCTGGGAGAGGTCACATGGTGAAAGCATATCTTATTATTCTAGTCTCTGCCCCTCACAACTCCTTCCCTCCCTCCCATCCTTCCTTCTTTCCTTCCTTTTTTTCTTTCCCTCTTTCAACCCACTGGCATGCTGGAGCTGGCTCACAGCTGGCAAGAACCAACTGTGTACATCTTTCTCCAACCCTATGTTCAGTGATGTCATACTGCTAGCTTGAAATTGGCTACCAATTGGTAGAGATGTAAGGGGGAAAATGCAGTATCAGTATGGACCCAGAACCAGGTTACCTCCATTTGAATCCTGGTTTTGCCACTGGTAGCTTTGGTATGTCAGTGAAGTTACTTAATCCTGTGCCTCAACTTCTTCAGCAGTTTAATAGGGATAATAATAATATCTGTTTTGGGGCAAGTTTTGGTGAGTAAATGAGTTAATATGTGTAAAGTGCTTGGAATAGGGCATAGCACGTAGAAAGCACCGATACTGTTCTAGGTGCTGTGAGAGCTAGTGTTTGCTAGTGGTCATTTCATATTTTCACCTTATAATGAATACATTTCAGAATCTCAGCTGCTGAAAGCCTGCTCCCAACAATGGCTGGAGATGATGGGCTCTTCTTGCATACGTCAATTCCTGGTCCCTGTACACAACATATGTGTCTCTGGTCCCTTCTTGACACATTTCTTTCCCCAACATTGAAGAGAGTGCATGGCATGGGCATTTTTGAGCCCTGCCACTGGTCTATACATCCTGTAATTGCCCTGGCACCCCGAGGCACTCCTTGGCCTTCAGAGCTCTTAGAATGGGGCAGATGGCTGCCAACATCTGTACGAATATCTACTGAACATATGCTTCCTGCTTTGCACACAACAGGCTAAGATATACTTAGAATGACCTTCTTTAAAAAGGAGGGAGCCTGTACTCTGTTTAGAAGGGTAGGTCCAATATCCAGGTCAGCCTTGTTTTCTTGTGAGACCCAAATTATTTTATTCTGAAATTATAGGGGGTAAATGGTATATAGGAAAAAGCACTGTGCTAAAAGTCAGCTTAATCCTGAAAGTTTAATTCTTGAGTCTTGGTTCTGTCATTCCTTGTGCATTTGACCAAAATTTGACCAGAATGTAAGTATTTGGTGGTTGAATTAACCCAGATTATCTTAAAGCGCTTTTTCCCTTAGGACATGCTTTTAGGAAAATCACGTAAGTGGAATATTCTCGTTCCTTCAGTAAGACTCATTTAAATTCAGGATGCAGAACAATTTACAACAAAAATAAGTAAGAAATATTTCTTGTAAGGAAGCCTTAGATGGTAGCCCATTATTTATGCAGCCAGTAAGTTATGAAGATTTGGAGCTATCATGGAGTGATAAAGGTTAGTCTCTGAGTCCCTGAGTCTGGAGGGAAGGGAGACACTTGCTGGGAGTAGGGGGTTTGATCGTTTTGGGCAAAGTCTGGTGACAATGGTTAGAAGATCGTTTGAGAAAAGAAGAATTGAGCTGAAACGTCTCTCCCTTGAAGAAATTCTGGTACAGAATAGGTGCAAAAACCTGATCTTTAAACATTCAAATCATACAGTCAGTGGGCCCCAATTGGGGGACAGTTCTTACAGAGACACTGATTGTGACCCATGGTCAGGAGCCCTTGGAAGCTTAAAAGAGGCAGTGGGCAATATTCTGTGTGCTTTCTCTTTCATTAATGCAAATGATTTCCTTCTCAGCTTTTTCTTCTTTCACCTCTAGAGTCCAAGTTTTTCTGTATTAAGAATTCGAGTCCAATGATTTCTGTATTGTTTCTCCTTTCCCTCCACTTTTTCCTTCCCTCTCCTCACTATCCCCTCTCTGCCTGCAGTTACTCACTATTGTTAATATAGTGCTAGTTTCTTTGAGTTATTTGGTGACCTGAGTTAGTAACAGTTGGCCTTTATATAATTAGCATCTTTATTAGTTTGCTAGAGCTGCTGTACCAAAATGCCTCAGGCTGGGTGGCTTAAACAGCAGAAATTTATTGCCTTACAGCTCTGGAGGCCAGAAGTCCAGGGTCAAGTTTTGGCAGGGTTGGTTCCCTTTGAGGGCTGTGAGGAAGAATCTGTTCCACGCCGCTCCTCTAGTTTCTGGTGCTTTGCTGGTACTTTTCGTCATTCCTGGTCTTGTGGATGCATCACCTCAATCTCTGCCTTCATCTGCACATGGCATTCTCTCTGTGTGCATGTTTATCTCTGGGTTCAAATTTCCCCTTTTTGTGAGGACACAGTGATATTGGATAAGGGCCCACCTCAATGATCTAATTTTAACTTAATTACCTCTGTAATTATCACATTTTCTGTGAAGATCACATTTTCAAATAAAGTCACATTTTGTGGTACTGGGGAGGGATGAAGATTTCAACATGTTTTCTGCAGGGAGACACAATTCAACCCATAACAGCATCTAAGGGAATATCTGTGCAGCAAATAGATGTCTAAACTGTTCAATAAAGTAATTACAAATGTTACTGAGCGTTTCCTATGGGCTGTGTAAATGTATGAGATGCATATGTTGTCTCATTTGCTTGTTAAAAAAATGAGATAGATACTGCTGTGAATTTCGTTTTACAGATGAAGGCTGTGAGGCCTTGAATAAGTGATTTGCCCAAGGCCACACATATGTTACCTACCAATAGCATGTTTCAAGCTTAGAACTGTCTAATGCCAGCATCTGAACTTGTAGGCGCATGCATAGTGCTTCCAGAATAGACCACTGAGTCTGTGAGAGAAAAATGTCCCAGGCTCCTTATGTAATTTTTAAAAAAGTAAAATCTATTTTTCCCTTTCTCCATTTCTGCTAGTAAAGTTGAGACCTGCTTCCCCCCTCCATTATTTTGTTTATTAAGTTGTTCCTTTTATTTATTTATTTTTTTGAGACAGAGTCTCACTCTTGTCGCCCAGGCTGGAGTGCAGTGGAGTGATCTCGGCTCACTGCAACCTCCGCCTCCTGGGTTCAAGTGATTCTCATGCCGCAGCCTTCTGAGTAGCTGGGATTACAGGCATGCAGCACCACCCCTGGCTAATTTTGTATTTTTAGTAGAGACGGGTTTTTGCCTTGTTGGCCAGGCTGGTCTTGAACTCCTGACGTCAGGTGATCCCCTCCTAGGCCTCCCAAAGTGCTGGGATTATAGGCGTGAGCCACTGTGCCCATCCTAAGGTATTCTTTTGATGGATTTTGGTAACTGTACAAAATCATGTAGCTACCACCATAACCTAGATACAGAAGAGGTTCCTTATCCTAAAAAGTTTCCTCCTGGCCCTTTACAATTGAAGCTTGCCCACCGCCCCCAGACCAAGACCACCAATCAGTGTTTTGTCTTTATAGTTTCCTACAAGCTGGGTTTTGCTTTATAATGAAAGTCCTAAAAAGAGCAAGTCTTTGTTAGTAACCAGAAGAGTCTGAGAAAGAGATGAAGAGGAAGTCTTCTCTTACAGTTACAATGGGAGGAATAACTTTCGTGCATTAAAACTTGTTAAAACTGATACGATAAGAGTTAATTTGCTTACATTCATGATATTATTAATTTTTCTTTTCTAATGTAAAATGGAGACTTGTAGGAACAGTCGTTATTGCTCATTTTCCTAACCTTAGTGCTTAAACACAACGTCAGCACAGGACAGACACTCAATAATTATTAATTTCCATTAATAAATGAATGGGTATTATTTTGAATTAATTATTTTGAATTAATGTTGAAGATCTTCCTATCTTTAAAGGAGCCAGATAGGAATCACTAGATTCTCTAAGGCTTTCTTTTTCTCTTTTTTCCCCGTGAAGAACTGGGAGTTTATAAGGAGTAAGAAAGTTCAGTTTATCATGCAAGCCATTTGCCTGGAAATTGAGAATACATACTTTGTTTTACATCAGAGTCTCTTAAACTTTTTTGGTCTCAGGGCCAATTTATACTCTTTTTTTAAAAAAAAAATGTTATTTTAAGTTCTAGGATACATGTGCAGGACATGCAGGTTTATTACGTAGGTAAATATGTGTCATGGTGGTTTGCCACACCTATCAAGCCATCACCTAGGTGTTAAGCCCCACATGCATTAGTTATTTATCCTGATGCCCTCCGTCCCCTTACCCTTCCAACAGGCCCCAGTGTGTGTTGTTACCCTCCCTGTGTCCATGTGTTCTCATTGTTCAGCTCCCATTTATAAGTGAGGACATGCGGTGTTTGGTTTTCCATTCCTTTGTTAGTTTGCTGAGGATAAAGGCTTCCAGCTTCATCCATGTCCCTGTGAAGGACATGATCTCATTTCTTTTTATGGGTGCATAGTATTCCATGGTGTACATGTACCACATTTTCTTTATCTAGTCTATCATTGATGGGCATTTGGGTTGATTCCATGTCTTTACTATTGTGAATAATGCTGCAATGAACATACACGTGCATTTATGTTTACAGTCTTAAAAGTAATTGAGAGCTCCAAAGGCATTTTGTTTATGTGGGTTATATCCAGCAATATTTACTCTTTTAGAAATTAAATAAGGAGTTAGAAAACTGTTTAGCTATTAATTCACTTTAAAAAACAATAAACCCATTACATATTAACATAAATAACATTTTTTCATTAAAAATAATGATACTCCCAAAACAAAAATAAATTTACCAACAAGGGCGGTACTGTTTTACATTTTTACAAACATGGGGTATTAGAACACAGATTCTCACCTCTTCTGAATTCAGTTTGTTGTGATGTGTTGTTTTGGTTCAAATATATGAAGAAAATGCAACCTAACAGAAATATGGAGGTGGAGGAAGCTGAGGCAGGAGAATCCCAGAAGGGAGGAGAACCCGGGAGGTGGAGGCTGCAGCGAGCTGAGATCACACCACTGCACTCTAGCCTGGGCAACAGAGCAAGACTTAGTCTCAAAAAAAGAAAAGAAATATGGAAGTGGAAAAATGAGGGTTATTTTAGTGGCCTTTTCAGTTAATTGTGGGTTTCTTTTTTGATACTATATCAAAGTTTGGCAAAGCTTGGTAGTTTCTTAAATGTTGGCTGTGATGTAGAATTTGAAATCATATCATTGGCCTTTTCCTACTCTGTTAACTTTAAAATTAATTGGTCTGTTTTGCAGTTTGAATCGACGTTTTAACATCATGCATTGGTCATTTGGAAAATACTGGTTTGCTGAGTTATACAGATCATCCAAATGTGGTACAGTTCATTTTACAACATAAGAAAATTATATTTGTTAGGCCGACTGTGGTGGCTCACGCCTGTAATCCCAGCACTTTGGGAGGCCAAGGCGGGTGGATCACGAGGTCAGGAGATCGAGACCACCCTGGCTGACATGGTGAAACCCCGTCTCTGCTAAAAATACAACAACAACAAAAAATTAGCCAGGCGTGGTGGTGGGCACATGTAGTCCCAGCTACTCTGGAGGCTGAGGCAGGAGAATGGCATGAACCAGGGAGGCGGAGCTTGCAGTGAGCTGAGATCACACCACTGCACTACAGCCTGGGAGACAGAGCAAGACTCTGTCTAAAAATAAAAAAGATAATTATATTTGTTAATGTCAGCACTGATCTCATCAGAGAAGCCTTTGAATATTGGGGAACTTTTCAAGTTCCTGGTAGCAGTTACAGTTCTAAAAATTCTAATTTCAACTTTACATTTTGAATTGTATTATTAAGAACAAACACTGTCAGTTGTTTTCCTTGAAGTGGCGGGCTCACTTAGTTCATTTTTCAGAGAATGTCTACCAAATACCCAAATCTGGATGGCCTAGTTTATCTGTCAGCTATTCTTTCAAGTAAAAATAGTATTCCATGGAAAAAGCAGTTCAGCTTGCAAAGCAAACAATCGCACAAGTATTTTTCCTCGAGATAACTATCAAACTTGGATATGAAGCCGAGGGCCTTGATGTGTAGTTCTCATTTCATCCCACAGAATATTAAAAAGACATGTACTAAACAGGTGAGATACAATAAAATGTGATAGTTTTTACTGCTTCATCAAGGACATTTGTAAGTGAAACTGGCTCCTAGGCCTCATGCCTCACTCCCTGCTAGTGCATGCTGGTGAAGGGTGTAGCAACTACTGGCATAGTTTGCTCCTACACTGATTTATGCCAAGCCACCAATAGTTTCACCCACCATTGCTGTTACACCACCAGTGCAAATGTCAACATAATTAAAAATGCAAATAATGTTTTAGTGTTATTATGGACATAGTTTTGACCTCACAAAATTTGTGAAAGGGTCTTGGGGCCTCCCAGGAATCTGAAAACCACATTTTAAAAACTACTCATCCAATGGAAACAGCAAAAACCAGAGTGAGCCCCTAATCAAACAATATGTTCTCAAGCCAGTAACACACGTGATAGATGCACATGCTTACTTGTACAAGATAATGTCATAGGTGATGGGCTATAGCACTATATAAAGAAGACATATTAAAATTCTCAGAAAACAGAGAAGAGTCACCTTATAACCACAAAAAATGTGATCAATTGAAGAAGAATTTTGAAAGGAAAAACAAGAACTTCTTACTTTACCAGTGGATCTTAAAACCCTCAGCAATCAAAATTCAAGTTACAAGTAACGATGATATGTTTAAAGAGTCAGGCCGGGCGTGGTGGCTCACGCCTATAATTCCAGCGCTTTGGGAGGCTGAGGCAGGTGGATCACCTGAGGTCAGGAGTTCATGACCAGTCTGGCCAACATGGTGAAACTCCATCCCTACTAAAAGTACAAATTAGCCAGGCATGGTGGTGGGTGCCTGTAATCCCAGCTACTCAAGAGGTTGAGGCAGGAGAATTGCTTGAACTTGGGAGGCGGAGTTTGCAGTGAGCCGAGATCGTGCCACTGCACTCCAGCCTGGGCAACAAGAGTGAAACTCCGTCTCAAAAATAAGTAAATGAATGAATGAATGAATGAATGAATGAATGAATAAATAAAATAAACAAAAAATAAAGAGTCTTATATAGTGAAAGATTAAGGAGCTGCCATTCTTTATGAGGATCTTTCAGAACTCAACTTCAGCCTGAATTTTCCCAGGTCCAGCTATTGTCAATCAGAAGTCAATCTGATATTTGATTGTACACAAACATAGAGAGCATAGATATAAGTTACATGACATAATAATGAAATAAACGCTGATAAACCCCCAATCTAGTTGAGAGCTAGAACTTTGCCAGTGCCCCTTAACCCATCCATATTCTTCTATCCCTTTCTGTCCCTCTGCCTCCCCCACCAGGGGGAGACATTATCCTAAATTTTGGATTATTATCCTCTTGCTTTTTTAAAAAAAGTTATATCATGTATATATTTGTCATTAAATCATATTTCATTGGCTTTTGTGCTTTATAAAATAGTTTACAAAACTATTTTAGTAGTTTTGTAAAGCATGTTTTTTTCAATTTACTGTATGTTTCTATGATTTATCCATGTTGTTGCATATAGCTGTGATCCACTCATTTGCATTGCTGTACAGCATTTCACTGTATGAATATACCACAATGTACTTATCTGTTCTTCTGTCAGTGGTCATTTGAGTGTTCCCAGTTCCTTGCTATCATAAACAATGGTGATGTAAAACTAATTGTACATGTCTCTTGGTACATATGTATAAGAGTTTCTCTTGGGTATATAGAAGGGGTAGAATTGCTGGATTGTAAGATACACGCATACTTACTTGTACAAGATAATCTCAAACTATCTTCTAAAGTTTTTGTACTAATTTTAGTTCCACATAGGAATGTATAGGAGTACAGAAGTTCCCAGTGGTCTACTTCCTTACTGATACTTGCTACTGTCATTTAATCTAGTTGGTGTAGAATGATGTCTTGACGTGATTTCACTTTTTAATTTCTTGGGAAGGTTAAACATCTTTCTATATGTATATTCACCATTCTTGCTTCCTCTTCCTGGAAATACCTATTCATATCTTTTGCACATTTTCCTGTTTAATATTTTTCTTATTGATTTGTAGTTCTTTGTGCATTCTTGGTGTTGATTATTTGTCCGATATGGTCATGTGTTGCTTAACAATGAGGATATGTTCTGAGAGATGCATTGTTAGGCATGTTGTATTTATACGATGATCATAGAGTGTATTTACACAAACCTAGAAGGCATAGCCTGACTATACTTATCCCCAGGCTATATGGTAAGCTTTCTTCTTGGCTACAAAGCTATACAGCATTTTACTGTACTAAATACTGTAGGCAATTGTAACACAATGGTAAGGATTTGTGTATCTAAGCATATCTAAATATAGAAAAAATACCATAAAAATAAAGATAAAAGATAACAAATGGTACACCTGTGTAGGGCACTTGGCATGAATGGAGCTTGCAGGACTAGAAGTTGCTGTGGGTGAGTAAGTGACTGGTGAATGAATGAGAAGGTCTAGGACATTACTGTACACTACTGTAGACTTTGGCAACACTATGTACTTAAACATTTTTGTTAAAAACCAAGACACAAACACACACATTAGCCTAGGTCTACATAGGGTCAGGATCATTCATATCATTGTTTTCCACCTCTATATCTTGTCTCACTGGAAAGTCTTCAGGGGCAACAACATGCATGGAGCTGTCGTCTCTTATGATAACAATGCCTTCTTCTGTAATAGCTCTCGAAGGCCCTGCTGGAGTCTCTTCTTGAGGAAGTGTTACTTTTTTCCAACATATGTCTATGATGGTTTACTTGGTTTGTTTCTTTTATTCATCACAGATTGGCTTGTAAGCAGATAATGCACGGTGAACATTCCTCTGTATTAATGAAAACCTTTTCGTTTGATGTCCATGTTTTCGGACTTTTTAAGGAGCTTATTGAAGTCCGCAAAAGTTCCTGCTAAGCCCTATACTGTGAGTTTTCTTTTTTTTTTCTTTCTTTCTTTCTTTTTTTTTCTTCTCCTACAATTCCCTTTTCTCTTGGCTCTTCTTCAGCTATGTATTCCTAGGTGATAAGAATTTTTCAGCTCCATTATAATCATATGGCATCATTGTCATATATGCAGTTCATCATTGACCGGAAAGCCATTATGTGGTGCATGACTGTATATGTGTTGCTAGTATATTTTCCCAGTTTGTGACTTGTTTGTTGACTTTTAAAGTTATCAATGTTTGGTTTTATGGACAGGACTATTCTTTGTTATTGTTGATAATCTTTATCCTGAGGTCATAAAGTGTTCTCCTTTTAATCATCTGGCTGAGGTCTGCTGTACACAGTTGAACTGAAGCAATCATTGAGGATATAGTGGCTGCTGTGTTATGATAGCTTGGGCTACCATAAGAAAACACTACAGACTGTGTGGCTTAAGCAACAGAAAGGTTTTTGTTTGTTTGTTTGTTTTGAGATGGAGTTTCTCTCTTGTTGCCCAGGCTGGAGTGCAGTGGCATGATCTTGACTCATTGCAACCTCCACCTTCCAGGTTCAAGCAATTCTCCTGCTTCAGCCTCCTGAGGAGCTGAGACTACAGGCATACACCACCACGCCTGGCTTATTTTTTTATATTTAGCGGAGATGGGTTTCACCATGTTGGCCAGGCTGGTCTCGAACTCCTGACCTCAGGTGACACACCTGCCTTGGCTCCTAGAGTGTTGGGATTATGGGCGTGAGCCACCATGCCTGGCCCAGAAATTTATTTTCTAACTGATCTGTAGGCTACAAGTCTCAATTTGAGGTGCTGGCAAATTCAGTTTCTGACAAGGATTCTCTTTCTTGCAGACGGCCACCTTCTAGCTGTGTCCTTATCTGGCCTCTTCTTAGTGTGCACAGAGGGAGAGTGAACTCTGGGGTTTCTTCCTATTCTTAGGAGGTCAGGTTTATTGGATTAAGGTCCCTCTCTATGACTCACTTAATCTTTATTACCTTCTTATAGGTCCTATCTTTGAATACAATCACATTGGGAGTTAGGGCTTCAAAATGTGAGTTTGTGGCAGGGTTTGGGGGCGGGAGGGGTGTATACAATTCAGTCCATAACAGATTCTATCTTTATTTGTTCTTCACTTTAAAGAGAATCCTTTTATCACTAAGAATTAAGTTTGTGCTTGATATCTTTTATCAATGCAAGCAAGTTCTCTTTCATTCCTAGTTTATTTTGGGAGTAAGTCATGTCTGCATGTTTAATTTTGTCAAATGCTTTTTCGGCATCTATTTAAATGAGTATATGTAAGTTTTCTCTCCTTTAATCTGTGAACATGATAAATACATTTGTAAATTTTCTAGGATTAAACTACCCCTGAATTTCTGTTATAAACCCAACTTGGTCAAGATGTGTCATCGTTTTTATGCCCTGCTGGATGTGTTGTGTCAATATTTTGTTTAGGATTTTTGCATTTATGTTTATAAGTGAGATTGGCTTGTAATACTTCTTTCTCATGTTGTACTTGTCTTTTTTGATGTTGAGTTTATACTTACCTGATAGAATACATTAGGGGAGTGTATTCTCTAGTTTTCTCTTCTGGAAGAGGCCTTGTGGTACAGTGATGAGGAGGTGAATTCCTAAGGGGCAAGACTGTGTGCTAATGGGTCACATAGCTGTAATTCCCAGGTACAGTGAGAGTAACTTGGGATGAGGCCAGTGGGCCTATGTTACCCAAAGTCAAATTCTTTTACAGAAATACCCGTATGATGATGTCACTAAGTTAAAAGCTAGAAAAATTAATTGGTTTTTAAGCCCTTAAATAGGCAAGTTCTATTCACCGTTGAAGGATACTACTGGTTATGATCCCAATGGTCTAAATGTTCTCAATATTTCCATTTTTATCACGAATGTAGACTATTATAAACCTTAGAAATGTCACTGTAAAGATGTAAACATGATCTAGTATCCATATAAAATGACTACAGAATGTAAAAATACTTACTCTAATAACTGGATGCCCACAGGATACCCTCACTCCTCAGGAGGCCAGATGGGAAATAAAGGAGAATTTTCAGAGATGCAAATTCAAGGAAAAAACCTCACAGATATTTAAGTTCACTTGCATGAGATTTCCCTTGTGTTGCCCTGTGTTTCTCTGGCTGTCTAAGAGAAACCAACATTTTATTTTTTGGCGAAATTTCCCTGAGCTTTATGACTAAATACATGTTGGGGGTAGTATTGTAAGTTGCTTTACTAGTGTTTCTGGGCTTCACTTTCACTGTGTCTCTTGCTCCTTTACTTTAGAGGGTGACAAATTCAACAAGGGGAAAGTTTACTTCTCTGCTGTCAGGAACCCATGTTGGAGTATGCAGAGCTGTAATTGGCTATTTTTTTCCCCCCCAGATTTCTTCCATCTTATAATTTTGAATGAAGTTCAAAGGGAAGCTGCACTATAAAGCTAAAACTTTAAACCTCAAAGATTCCAAAGGGAGGTGTTTCAGACTTGTATATATTTTTACACTTAAAAACCGCATGCTGGGCTTGGTGGCTCATGCCTGTAATCCCAGCACTTTGGGAGGCTGAGGCAGGCAGATCATGAGGTCAGGAGTTCGAGACCAGCCTGACCAACATGATGAAACCCTGTCTCTACTAAAAAATACAAAAATTAGCCAGGTTGGTGGCACGCGCCTGCTTGTAGTCCCAGCTACTTGGGAGGCTGAGGCAGGAGAATCACTTGAACCCAGGAGATGGAGGTTGCAGTGAGCCTAGACTGTGCCACTGCACTCCAGCCTGGGCGACAGAGCAAGACTCCATCTCAAAACAACAACAACAACAACAACAACAACAACAACAACAGCAACAAAACACCTCAAATAACGGGACTCTTGCCATGTTCTCAAACTCAGAAACTCTTTCCTCAATTGTGTCTAATCTACCAATGAACCCATAAAAGGCATTCTTCCTTTCTGTTACAGTGTTTTTGATCTCTAGCAATTTTTAAATTTTTTCTTAAAATTTCTATCTCTCCGCTTTCATTACCTATCTGTTCTTACGTGTTGCCTTCTTTCCCATTAGAACTCTTAGCTTATTAAACACATGGGAAATAAAGGAGAATTTTCAGAGATGCAAATTCAAGAAAAAACCTCACAGATATTTAACTTCACTTGCATGAGATTTCCCTTGTGTTGCCCTGTGTTTCTTTGGCTGTCTAAGAGAAACCAACATTTTATTCGTTGGCAAAATTTCCCTGAGCTTTACGACTTTACGACTAAATAGATGTTGGGGGTAGTATTGTAAGTTGCTTTACTAGTGTTTCTTGTTTTATTTTTATTTATTTATTTTTTTGAGACGGAGTTTTGCTCTTGTTCCCTGGGCTGGAGTACAATTGCACGGTCTTGGCTCACTGCAACCTCCACCTCCCAGGATTAAGTGATTCTCCTGCCTCAGCCTCCTGAGTAGCTGGGATTACAGGTGCCTGCCACCACACCTGGCTAATTTTTTATTTTTATTTTTTGTTATTTTTAGTAGAGACAGGGTTTCACCATGTTGGCCAGGCTGGTCTCGAACTCCTGGCCTCAGGTGATCCGCCCGCCTCGGCCTCCCAAAGTTCTGGGATTACAGATGTGAGCCAACGCGCCTGGCCAATCACAGTTGCTTTAAATTCACAGTCTGATAATTCCAATATCCCTGCCACATGTGAGTCTGCTTTAGATGCTTGCTCTGTTGCTTCAAACTGTGTTTTTCGCCTGTTGTATGCCTTGTAATTTTTTTTTTTGAAAGCCAGACATGATGGGCTGGGTGAAAGTAGCTCTGGTAAATAGGCCTTTAGTGATGTGGCGATAAGGTGTGGGGGAAAAAGAGGCATTCTGTAGTTCTATGATTAGGTTTCAGTCTTTTAGTGAGCCTTTGACTTTAAACTGTGAACTTCGCATGTGTTTCTCATTTACCCCACACCCACCATCTTACGTGGGCTAGGATGGCTAGAAGGAGCTGGAGTTGGATATAATCCTCCCCCTAGGTGGGTTAGGCTCTGATAAAACTCCGGTAGGTTAAACTCTGATAAAATAGTTTCTCCTGAGGGCAGTTCTTGTTAAGAAGAACACAATGCTGTGGCATATTTCAAGGTTATCTTTCCCCTTCCGCTGTTGGAAGCACAAAGGGATTTTTCCTTGATATTCACTGTAAGAACCTGGTGGAGCTCCAGGAGCAAACACTGACAAAAGCGTGAGGCCTTCCTAAAGTTTTAAACCTCAGTCTTATCTATTCTGAGCCTCCAGCATTTCCTCAATGATAGTTCTGGTTTCCCTACCTTGGCACTGGTTCCTGAAGAGGTTTCTGCTCTGATGAGTTGCAATTCTCTGTACCTGCTACTCTCGCCAATTTTTGAGGAAGTGGATTTCTCTGGAACTTCTTTTCTCTGATGGATCTAAGAAGAGTTGTTGATTTTTCCATTTGTTCAGTTTTTTACTTGTTGTTAGGATGGAGTGGTGACTTCCAAGCTTCTTACATGCTGGACTGAAAACCAGAAGTTAGTTCTTCACAGAGCCCTTTAAAGTAAAGAACCTTAAAGTTAACTCACTCCTAAGTTCTCAAAACACTTTTCAGATTTTAAAAATAGTGTTCTTAGTAGTCTGATGGAGAGAATCCTTGGTATTTGGAGGCAGAGAGGCAATACAATAGGAATTGTATTTATTAAAAGAAATAATGTCAGAGCCCAACCAAATCGAACCACTGACTGCACTTGAGAGAATTCACCAGAGAACATAAAGCACTATGCATTGTTTGGAAGAAAATTAATGTGTCCAAAATATAAAGTATTATGGATTTGTTGCAGTAAATTTCATCTGTCAGTTTAGGCTAAGTTATGTTGTGGTGACAAATAGCCCTGAGATCTCAATAGCTTGTGACAACCAAGGTGTATTTTTCACTCATGCTCCATATTGATTGCAAGTCAGTGGAGGATTTGCTCTCTGTCATCTTTATTCTGCAACTCAGCTTGAAGAAGTGGGCTCCCCCGAGACATGCCAGTCAAAGGAAAAGAGAAGCTTTTGTTCCAAAGAGGAACACAGCACCTCTACTCACATTTTTTGTCCCAAAGCATGCCATCTGCATTCAATGGAGTGGGGATGAATATACAACAGGAAAGGGAACCAGAAGCCACATGGCCAAGCATGGCATCAGTGTGGTGCAAAGTATAGTCTTCCCACTGAAAGGAGTATCAGGTATTTTGAATAGTAATACAATTTGCCATGTAGTGTCTACCAAGTTCCTCTCTAATTTATTATAAATTGGCTATTTAGAATTTTCCTATCAAAGACTTTCCAGGACTGTGATTACTACTGTGAGAAGGTTTTTTTTTTTTTTTTTTTTTTTTTTGAGACAGAGTTCCACTCTGTCACACAGGCTGGAGTGCAGTGACACGATCTTGACTCACTGCTACTTCTGTCCCCCCAGGTTCAAGCGATTCTCCTGCCTCAGCCTCCCAAGTAGCTGGAATTATAGGTGCCCGCCACCGCACCTGGCTCATTTCTGTGTTTTTAGTGGAGACAGGGTTTCACCATGTTGGCCAGGTTGGTCTCTAACTCCTGACCTTAAGTAATCCACCCGCTTCGGCCTCCCAAAGTGCTGGGATTACAGGCGTGAGCCACCGCGCCCAGCCTGTGCGAAGTTTTTATTGGCCATGTCCTTACCTACTTGGATGTTGAGTTCCCTTACATTCATTTTTCTAGAGGATAAGGGGACAAAGGAACTTCTCAGATAAATGTTTTTGTGAGGAGCTCCTGGGCATTTAATGCAATTGAAGACACAGCAGTTACTCTCAAGGTACTCACAGCCTCATTTTCTAAACATTGCCTCTCCAGGAAGTCCTTGGTGTAAGTGTGTGTTCCTGGAATCTGCATTGTGAGACAGATGGCAGAAAAATGACTCCTCTTTTATTCCCATTGATTTTAGTTCTTGAGAAACATGTGGTTACCCCTGTTGCCATGAGGTAGTATTATCGTAATAATAAATGTGCTGATAGAATTATGGTCAATTATTTAACTTGTGTGAAGATGGGGATAAAATGCTAAATGGGCAGGATTAGGAACAAGTTAAGTACAGATAAGCTGCATTAAATAAATGTAGAAACAATATAAAGCGTGAAAGCAAAAACTCTTGTTTAATAACTAGACTACAAGGCATCAAAAGTCAGGTCAACATACGAAAGAAAAATCTTGCAACTCAAAGGAAAAAGCTGGCAGCTCACGGGATGAGTCTGGGTCACATATATGTTTTGTTTGAGCAGCACCGTGTTTTAAATATCAGGAGATGTTACGTACGAAAGAATTCAACTTCCAGCTTCTCTTGAAAAATGGAAAGATTTGTCGTTGTTTACTAATGTTCCTGGATGACAAAGCTGGCTGGTACTGATTTATTCTTTCTCTCTCTCTGTCTCTCTCTCTCTTTCTTTTCTTTCTTTCGAGTCTTACTTTGTTGCCCAGGCTGGAGTTTAGTGGCATGATCCCAGCTTACTGCAACTTCCACCTCCCATGTTCAAGCGATTTTCCTGCCTCAGCCTCCCAAATAGCTGGGATTACAGGTGCCTGCCACCACACCTGGATAATCTTTGTATTTTTAGGAGAGATGGAGTTTCACCATATTGGTCAGGCTGGTCTTGAATTCCTGACCTCAAGTGATCCGCCCACCTCGGCCTCCCAAAGTGCTGGGATTACAGGCATGAGCCACCGTGCCTGACCTACTCTTGTTTCTTTGAGAGGTAGCGTGAATCTCCAATTCTCCACATAACATGTAGGTGGATTAAAAACCTTAGTATGAAAATTAAAACTTTATAGTTTATGGAAGAAAATACAGGATACTGTCTGAGGACAGACTAATTATACAAGACTCGAAGTAGTAGATACTATAAATTAAAAATTTATTTTCAACAAAATTAAGAATTCTTATTTAATAAAGTTCATCATAGACAAACAACCTACAGAGAAACAGATTGGAAAAGCTATTTTCAATGTATAAAACCAACAAACTATTTAGAATATTCAGGGAATTCTAGCATATAATTCTAGCTTGTAGCAAGAAAAAGAAAACACAGAATATTAATAAGTAGTTAATAGAAAGCGAAACTTACATAATAATTAAATCTCTTAAGTGAATGTAATAAGAAAAATGAATTTAGAATAAATTAACTCAATTTTCTCACAATCCAGTTGACAAAAATGAAGTCAGGTAGTGTCAAATAGTGACCAAAAATGTGAGGACATGAGAATCCTCATCTATGGCAGGTGGAATTATAAAGAGTCATTCCAGTGAGCCATTTTAGCAGTGCGAAGTGAAATTAAGAATGCATAAATACCATGCCTAGAAATTCTATGCCTGGAGAAATTCCAACATCTGGAGAATCACTTGCATAGAGTTTTACAAAAAGATGTCCTCAAACAGACACATGATAATGTTCATAGCAGTATTACTTGAACTAGCAAAGATCTGAAATTACACAGGTGTCCGTCTCTAGGGAAATGTACAAATAAAGTGCAGTACATACATTTAAAGGAATATTATGCAGCAGACAGATGCCCCATATAAATAAGATTTATGTATCACGATGTAAATATGTATGCATCAAAATAAATACGAATGAAAGATGGTTTGAAGATCAAACTTTAAATATAGTAGAGTGGGTGCCTATACCTGGAAAGAGATTGGAATTGGAAGGAAGAATAAAGAAAATTAACATAAAACAAATTTAAATAGAATATAATAACCTTGCAGGGGCCACCAATGATAGCATACTGTGAATTCAGGAATATTATCCATTCAGTTCTGTAAACCTAAAGTTATAAAAGACTTCAACTAAAAAAAAAAAAGAACTCCTACATTAGTCCCCCAATTACCTACAGGGGATATGTTCCAAGTCTCCCAGTAGATGCCTGAAACCGTGGATAGTACTAAACCCTGTATATACAGTCATACCTTGCTTTACAATGGGGATACATTCAGAGAAATGCATCATTAGGCAATTGTGTCATTGCGTGAACATCACAGAGTGTACTTACACAATCCTAGAGGGCAGAGCCCACTACACACCTAGGCTATATGGTATAGCCCATAGCTCCTAGATTGCAAAACTGTATAGCATGTTACTGTACTGAATACTGTAGGCAATTTTAGCACAATGGTAAGCATTTGTGTACCTAAAAATTTCTAAACATAGAAAAGATCCAGTAAAAAATACGGTATATAATCTTATGGGACCGGCAGAGTATGTTTGGTCTGTCATTGACTGAAACATCTTTATGGGGTGCATAACTGTACTGTTTTTTCCTATACATACCATACTTATGATAAAGTTTAATTTATAAATTAGGCACAGAAAGAGATTAACATCAGTAACTAATAATAAAATGGAACAATTATAACAATATATTATTATAAAAGTTATGTGAACGTGGTGGTCTCTCTCTCTCAAAAATACCTTCTAATGTACTTACCCTTCTTTACCGTTGTTTTTTTTTTTTGTTTTTTTTTTTGAGACAGAGTCTTGCTCTGTCGCCAGTGCAGTGGCACAATCTGGGCTCACTACAACTTCTGCCTCCTGGGTTCAAGCAATTCACCTCCCTCTGCCTCCCCAGTAGCTGAGATTACAGGCACGAGCCATCATGCCTGGCTAATTTTTGTATTTTTAGTAGAGACAGGGTTTTGCCAGGTTGGCCAGGCTGGCCTCAAACTCCTGGCCTCAAGTGATCCACCTGACTCAGCCTCCCAAAGTGCTGGGATTACAGGTGTGAGCCACTGCACCTGGCCTTACCCTTCTTATTGTGATGAAGAGGGAACAGAGTGGAATGACATGAGATTTTATCATGGTACTCAGAATGGTAAGCAATTTAAAACTTGTGAATTGTTTATTTCTTGAGCTTTTCATTTAATATTTTCAGACTGTGGCTGACCACAGGTAACTAAAACTGAAGAAAGCAAAATCATAGGTAAGTCAGGGATTACTATATTTCTTTACATTTTGACCAAAGACAACTCCTCTAGTTATTTTTTTTTCAAACTTGTGAAGATGGAATAAATCCCATTGTTAGGCCTGACCTGAGCTCTCCAATGCCAAACACTAATCTAGTTGTTGCAGTTTCCTATTACCCAAAGACACATTTGTCATCTTCCTATTTTGTTGTTTTCAGTGTGTTAATCATCTCACTCAAAATCCTCCTGAATGAAACTGTGGGATGACCTACACCACCTTTGCCTAAAAAGTGTCTTTCTAGAAAGCCAGAGGGAAAACTGTGCCAGTGAGCTACCCTAGTGCTGCTGGATTTGAAGAGGCAGATGGCGGTTGGATTTTACAAGGCCCCTTTGTTCTCTTTCTTCATTTTCTGCCTGTTTTTTACATGAATTCTCTTTGTGCAGATCTAGCCAAGTGTGTGAAGCACCTTCAAGGAGGTGCGTTAATGATAAGCTGAAATCTGGGTCACTAAAGAGTTTTACCGCCTTTCATTTGCAGAGTCTGAGAAGCACCTTCTGGCCTTTACTATATGAAAGTTTTACAGCAACTGTGATATTTAGAGAAAACACACATGAAGGATGGGCATGGAAGCCTCGCCAGTCTTCTCAGCAGAGGGCCTCCCAGCAGACTGGATTTATTGGACTTTTCATTTTCCCGCACCATTTGGATTTTCAAAGACTTTTTATTAGTTCAGCCTTTAAAGCAGAAACATGCAGCCAATTTGTTACAAACCACTGCAGCCTCAGTCCCCCGAAGCCAAGAACAACCGCTCAACTCTTCCAACTTGGCTGCAAAGCAACATCTGTTAAGTCTCTTGCGCTCACCTCCCCAGCCAAAGAGACATCACACCTGCAGTGCAGGGATTTTGTGAAAAAAATGGAAATAGCGTATTGTATACGTCTTTTTTTCCAATATCTTTTGCTTTATGTTAATGCTTCTAGTTCAGGAGTGTCTGAAGTATTTCACAATGCTTAACAGAGCAAGGTTTGTCTCTTAGTTTTGGGTCATTGGTTAATTCAGTAAGTATTTGCTGAGCATATGTGTAAGATACGTGGCTCTAATCCCCACCAGGTAGTTGTTAGGTTGGCGTCTTCCTTTTGTGATGAGATCTTGTGTTTTTTTTTTTTGGACTGCTCTGATCATGGTTCCATCAGATAAACAAATGCTGGAAATTAAGTTGCCAGTCTGGTCAATTTGTTACATGGCTTTTCAAATTGTTACATAGGGAGTTGATGTTCTTGGAAACAGAAGGAAGAAGTAGGGGTGCCTTATGAACCATTAGGTTTCAGTAAATATCACCTGCTTTTCACAACCTGCTGGGGTGAGGCATAGAATGAGGCATAGCATAAGCATAGATACGCTATGGTGTAGCATACCTGGAGGTGTAGATCATCCAGCAGTCATGTGCAGGAGGATTTTGAGTGGAGATGATCCTCACACTGAAAACATAGGAAGAAAACATAGGAAAAAATAGGAAGACCACATATGTGTCTCTGGGTAGTAATATACTATAGTATAGTGGGTGGATCTTAGATTCACCTGAAATCTTAAGCATCAACTGCATTTTCTAGCCTTGGGATCATGGGTGTCTTAAATTTCTGAGCTTGAGTTTACTGAAAGTAATAGGAATGTTTGTGCTTGGAGTTGCTGAAAAATAATTAAGTGAGCTACCATAGGTGCTCATTAAATGTTGGCCTTTGCTTATGGCCACCACCTAAGAGGAAAATAAAAGAAGCAGAAAGCTCAGTTCTAGTTCTCAGAAGCTGGCAGTTCAGTCTGGGAGATGAGACACAGACTCTACATAAAACCACCAGAGTAAATGCCTCTGAGACAAAACTGAAATAGCGTGAGTTAACGTATTCTGTCCCCTCATCACTGCCAATTCTGGAAATGAAAGACTGACTTTTCTTTAAAAAATGTGTTTATGGGACAGGTGCAGTGGCTCGTGCCTATAATCCCAGCACTTTGGGAGGCCGAGGTGGGCGGATCACGAGGTCAGGAGTTCGAGACCAGCCTGGCCGATATGTTGAAACCCCGTCTCTACTAAAAATACAAAAATTAGCCAGGCATGGTGGCGTGTGCCTGTAGTCCCAGCTACTTGGGAGGCTGAGGCCAAGAACCGCTTGAACCCAGGAGGTGGAGGTTTCAGTGAGCCTAGATCGTGCCATTGCACTCCAGCCTGGGCGACAGAGCAAGACTCCGTCTCAAAAAAAAAAAAAAAAAAAAAAAAAAAAGTGTTTATGCTTTTTGTTTTGTTTTACTTTTTTGAGACAGGGTCTCGCTCTCTCACCCAGACTGGAGTGCTGTGGCATGATCATGGCTCACTGCAGCCTCAAACTTCGGGGCTGGAGCAATTCTCCCACCGCAGCCTCTGGAGTAGCTGGGACCACAGGTGCACGCCACCATGCCTGGCTAATTTTTAAAATTGTTTTGTAGAGATGGGATCTCCCTATGTTTCTCAGGCTGATCTTGAACTCCTGGGCTCAACTGATCCTCCCGCCTTGGCCTCCCAAAGAGCTGGGATTACAGGCATGAGCCACTGCACCCAGCTGTGTGTTTACGCTTGATGTCCAGAAAGCTTTTTATGAAGCAACAACCCTTCTCTTTAGAGGAAATAAAATGCGTGGGCTTAAAATTAGGCTCAAACACACATCCTCACAAATATGCACACAAATATCATAATGACTTTAAGGCTCCATTAGGATGTTCAGCTGAGAGTTGTGCAAATGTTTGATCCATCTGCTGACAGCTCATAGAATGTGTTATTTCCAATGTTTGCAAATAACAATCTAAATAGAAATATGCTTGAAGAGATTCTATTAATGTGTATGCACTGAAAAGCAATTTCCTTTCCATATTATATATTAAAAGAATTGAAAGCCTCCTTTGTATTTGCAATTGTATAAATGTCTTTATGCTATTTGAGGTGCAGGTCATGGCAGGAGAGCTTGAATGTGCCATTTGATAGTTCTTGGTCAATGCGGGTATAGTCTCTAGCAGGGGCCTCTTTTTGAAGTATTTCAAATTTTCATTGGTTTTATGCCAGCAAGTGGAAAAACTAAGGGCTTTGCAGCTAGCGAGACTTAGGTTCTAATACATATCCTTTGGAACAAGGTGTTCAAAATTTGCTGGGATAGTGATGGTGATATTTGCATAGGAGACATGGAATCTTCTGCTATCAAGGATTGAGACGTTTTCCTTCTCATGTCAACTGCTATTAAAACGTCTCTGGGGGGACGGGCGCGGTGGCTGATGCCTGTAATCCCAGCACTTTGGGAGGCCAAGGCGGGCGGATCACGAGTTCAGGAGATCGAGACCATCCTGGCTAACATGGTGAAACCCCGTCTCTACTAAAAATACAAAAAATTAGCCAGGCGTGGTGGCGGGTGCCTGTAGTCCTAGCTACTCGGGAGGCTGAGGCAGGAGAATGGCGTGAACCCGGGAGGCGGAGCTTGCAGTGAGCCAAGATCGTGCCACTGCACTCCAGCCTGGGCAACAGAGCGAGACTCCGTCTCAAAAACAAAACAAAACAAATCTCTGATGATTTAAATTGTTATTAAATGGAAAGCAGTGTAAAAAAGGCCACTTGAGACCTCCTTGGAGCGGGGGGGGGGAGGATTTACTAGAAAGGCGAACCCCAGTGCCATTCCAGTGCCTCGGATTTCTTGGGAGAAGACAGCTCTGGATGCAGCTTGTGTCTGAAGCTGGAATCTCAAAGCTTATTCTTAGGTAGTGAGCTTAGCAATGTTTTGGAGGAAGTCTTAATGACCAACTGGGGTGTCTGTTGACTTTACATCTCACAAAGTTTCTGGTCTCATACATGGGGTAGTGTAGCTGCAGGTTGTTAGGTTAATTAGTTTCTGGGGGCAGTTGTGCTATTCTGAAACCTCGAGGTGGTGCTCGTGAGCTTTACTCCATTTGTGAAATTGCGGGAGGGAAGTGGAGGTCGGAGGGTGAAGGGCTAGGAAAAAGGTGAATCCTCGTGTGGTGGGAACTGATGGAGTGTTAAAGGAGTCAGTCCCCTTGGAGTGTTGAAGGAGTCAGTCATTGGAGATGTCTGATCACTCCTCTTCTTGCAGAAGCAATTAAATTAATTAATAGCATTGTTGGAACTTGTTCTGCCGTGGGTTCTGGTTTTCTCTATAGTCTTGAACTCCTGGGCTTAACCGATCCTCCCATCTCAGCCTCCCAAAGAGCTGGGATTACAGGCATGAGCCACTTTCTCCTAGGTTCATACATACATCATCTCATTAAAACCACACAGATACATTAAAAATGAGATGATGTATGTATGAACCTAGGAGAAAGAAAAAGGAGTAAGTTATTTGACTAGCCTTCCACTTAAAGTGGGACTGCCCCTTGCTCAGGTGTCAGTGGCCACTATTCCTGAATCCATGTACATTCCAATCCAGCTGCCCCTCTGGGAGCTCCTGCATCACTCAGTGTGTTTTTTGAGGAGACAAATGTAAACTTTTGGCCTTTTCATTGATCACTTTCCCTGTGCTAGATTGTCCTCAGGTGTAGAGAATTCAGAACTCTACATGGCATTGCTCAGAACTTTCTGAATGAACTCAGACCTAAATCTCAACCTTAGAGAGTGTTGAGGACAAAAACATTACTTTTACCTGCTTTAGATGTTTGATGCTAAATTAAAGTGAGAAAATGCATATGGAAGTGCATTGCAATATGACTGTTTATTAGAAATGAAAGGACACAGAGCATATAGAGGGAAGCATTCTTAAGAGTTACTAGAAGACCAGAATCAAATTTAATATTCCCTTAAAGTAAATAAGTATTTCTGCATTAAAGCCCACCAATGAAGGACCATCAGGAACACATTTATTGCAGTACAAAGAAATTACATGTATTTTTCTTGCTGTTGCAAGACTGAAAGCACCTTAAAGAAATGATGAGGAGTTGGAAGAAGCTTGTCATAGTATGTGAGTGTGTGCTGGATGATTCAAGGGAGGATTGAGGAGGTGGGGAGCAATTCTGAATTGGATGTTTCAGGAAGCAGGAGCAATTTTGTGATTGAATATCGTAATCATTTTTATCTACGAGATAGAAGGACCACAGTGATTTTCCTTGGTGAGGTAAATGAGAAGCAGTCACTCATGTTAGACAGAAGAGGGGGCTGTTTTACTATTTTTGTGATTTCAGAGTGTACTTGTCTGTGTCTCCTTCCAAATATGGGATTGAAATGGATTTGTTTAGACCTTGTTTCTATTCTGTGATTGTGGTTTATATTCAATTGGAAATATCATGGCCTAGTTGCCAGCAGGTCTGCTTTTCATTTTCTTACCTGGTTTCAGGTATGAATATTTACTTTATCCCCTTTTCTGAAAGGCAAAGAAAGAAGTCATATTCTAGAAGGGGGCCAAGGCTGAACACTAAGATAGAGGGCCTCCACCTGGGCGTTGGAGATTGCTAAAGGACAAGAATTAAGTTACAAGAGCAAAATGGTAAACGAGGAATGGTAAATGCTCAAGGAGTGAACATACCAGAGAAGGTGCATGGGAGATGGCCCTGAAGAGGCTGAGCGTAACTCCTCCTGCAGGTGTGTTTTTACACAGGTATGCATAAGGAGCACATGGGTTCTTATGAGAACCACACAGATACATATAAGGAGCCCATGAGTACATACAGGGAGCACACAGGTATGAATAAGGAGGCTACAGGCACTTCTAAGAAGCACATGGGTACGTGTAAGGGGCCCACAAAGGGTGAATAGACTTTTTGTTTTCTGACTTCAAATGTAACAATTAGACTCCCACCCCAATGCCAAGGCAAAGTTTTTAACTTTACGTCCATATTACCTTCCTGTGATTCCTTACTTATAGTTTATGCCTATACATGTAATGTTCATTTTAATTTTTAACACTGGTTACTTTTGGGAAGTGATACCAAAATGTTTAGGGAGGTGTCATCACTCTTTGCATTATATACTTATATATTGTTTAAATTTTATGGGCTAATTTATTTTTTAATTCAATTAGTACATTAAAAACAAAAAAGAAACAATTTAATAGTGGTGGTGGTGGAGGATCGTGTGATTTTTTTTGGTGATGTTCTCTGAAGGATGATTTTTGAATTAATCTGTGTTTTTTTTGAAGGGAAATTCAAAATTCCCTCTTATGGAGGGGATGGTGTAGGTGTCTTAGATCTGTTGAAAAGACAGTTTTGATGAGAAGCTAAAATTATGATTCTAATATAAGTGTAAAATGAAAAATATAACTGATTTTTATTTAATTCATTAACTAATGGGAACCAGTAAGATATACAGCCAATTCAGGAGAATTCAAAGAGCAGACACATATCTTGGCAATGAGGAATGCTGAAATGAATTTGCTTAATAAATGCACAACTGGATTCTTGGAAGAAATGGATGTCATTTTGCACTTCTCCCTGGCAAAATTCATTTGCAGTCTGTGAACAGGAGTCATTTGCATTGCTTGCAGTGACCCATGTTTAGATTGTCCAGTTACAAGATGCAGCACTGGACAGGACACCCAGTAATTTTATTTGCCCATTTCAAAATTTTCAACATTTTTTTCTGCCAGCTCAGAATAACATTTGTTAAAAATAAGTCATTCCTCGCCGGGCACAGTGGCTCCCGCCTGTAATTCCAACATTTTGGAAGGCTGAGGCGGACGGATCACTTGAGGTCAGGAGTTGAGGCCAGCCTGGCCAATGTGGTAAAAGTCTGTCTCTACTAAAAATACAAAAATTAGCTGGGTGTGGTGGCAGGCGCCTGTAGTCCCAGCTACTTGGGAAGTTGAGGCAGGAGTATTGCTTGAACCCAGGAGGCAAGGGCTTCAATAAGCCGAGATCATGCCACTGCACTGCAGCCTGGGTGATCCGTCTTAAAAACAAAACAAAACAAAACAAAACAAAACAAAACAAAACAAGTGATTCCTCCTGGTACCTGTACTTAAGATTACATACATAAAAAGAGAAAATGGGCCAGGCATGGCGGCTCACTCCTGTAATCCTAGCACTTTGGGAGGCCAAGGCAGGTGGATCATGAGGTCAGGAGTTCAAGACCAGCCTGGCCAACATGGTACAACGCCATCTCTACTAAAAATACAAAAAATTAACTGGGCATGGTGGCATGTGCCTGTACTCTGGAGGCTGAAGCAGGAGAACGGCATGAACCCAGCAGGCGGAGCTTGCGTGAGCGGAGATTGCGCCACTGTGCTCCAGCCTGGGCTACAGTGTGAGACTCTGTCTCAAAGAAAAAAAAAAAAAAAAAGAAAATGAAGAACATTAAATGAAATTATCAGTTATTTGTTATAATTTTATTCCGATGTTTATTTCTGTTGATAAGTGACCAATCCAAAATGTTTATAAAAGAAAAATTTCACTGACTTCAAGGATGTTAATGACATAATTATCAGCAAATAGTTTTAAATTTGCTTGTATTTTCTTTTTTTATACTTTAAGTTCTGGGATACATGTGTAGAATGTGCAGGTTTGTTAAATAGGTATAAACGTGTCATGGTGGTTTGCTGCACCTCATCAACACGTCATCTACATTAGGTATTTCTCATAATGCTATCCCTCACCTATGGCCCCCGGTGTTCCCCTCTCTGTGTCCATGTGTTCTCATTGTTCAGCTCCCACTTATGAGTGAGAACATGCAGTGTTTCGTTTTCTATTCCTGTGTTAGTTTGCTGAGAATGATGGTTTCCAGCTCCATCCATGTCCCTGCAAAGGACATGAACTCTTCCTTTTTTTATAGCTGCATAATATTCCATGGGGTATATGTGCCACATTTTCTTTATCCAGTCTATCATTGATGGGCATTTGGGTTGGTTCCAAGTCTTTACTTTGTGAATAGTGCTGCAATAAACATATGTGCATGTGTCTTTATAGTAAAATGATTTATAATCCTTTGGGTGTATACCCAGCACTGAGATTGCTGGGCCAAATGATATTTCTGGTTCTAGATCCTTGAGGAATCACCACATTGTCTTCCACAACGGTTGAACTAATTTACACTCCCACCAACGGTGTAAAGGCATTCCCATTTCTCCACATCCTCTCCAGCATATGTCGTTTCCTGACTTTTTAATGATCATCATTCTAACTGGCATGAGATGGTAACTCATTGTGGTTTTGATTTGCATTTCGCTAATGACCAGTGATAATGAGCTTTTTTCATATGTTTGTTGGCCACATAAATATCTTCTTTCAAGAAGTGTCTGTTCATATACTTTGCCCACTTTTTGATGGGGTTGTTTTCTTTTCTTTTACATTTGTTTAAGTTCTTCGTAGATTCTGGATGTTAGACCTTTGTCAGATGGATAGATTGCAAAAATTTTCTCCCATTCTGTAGGTTGCCTGTTCACTCTGCTGATAGTTTCTTTTGCTGTGCAGATGCTCTTTAGTTTAATTAGATCCCATTTGTCAATTTTGGCTTTTGTGGTCATTGCTTTTGGTGTTTTAGTTATGAAGTCTTTGCCCATGCCTATGTCGTGAATGGTATTGCCTAGGTTTTCTTCTAGGGTTTTTATGGTTTTAGGTCATACATTTAAGTCTTTAAGCCATCTTGAGTTAATTTTTGTATAAGGTTTAAGGAAGTTGTCCAGTTTCAGTTTTCTGCATATGGCTAGCCAGTTTTCCCAACAACATTTATTAAATAGTGAATCCTTTCCCCATTGCTTGCTTTGTCAGGTTTGTCAGAGATCAGATGGTTGTAGGTATGTGGCATTATTTCTGAGGTCTCTGTTGTGTTCCATTGGTCTATATATCTGTTTTGGTACCGGTACCATGCTGTTTTGGTTATTGTAGACTTGTAATATAGTTTGAAGTCAGGTAGTGCGATGCCTTCAGGTTTGTTCTTTTTGCTTAGGATTTTTTTGGATATATGGGCTCTTTTTTGTTTCCATATGAAATTTAGTTTTTTCTAATTCTGTGAAGAAAGTCAATGGTAGCTTGATGAGGATAGCATTGAATCTATAAATTACTTTGGCCATTTCACCATATTGATCCTTCCTATCCATGAGCATGGAATGATTTTCCATTTGTTTGTGTCCTGTCTTATTTCCCTTGAACAGTGGTTTGTAGTTCTCCTTGAAGAGGTCCCTCACATCCCTTTTAAGTTGTATTCCTAGATATTTTTTTCTCTTTGTAGCAATTTTGAATGGGAATTCACTCATGATTTGGCTCTCTGTTTGCCTGTTATTGGTGTATAGGAATGTTTGTGATTTTTGCACATTGATTTTGTATCCTGAGAGTTTGCTGAAGTTGCTTATCAACTTAAGGAGATTTTGGCCTGAGACGATGGGGTTTTCTAAATAGACAATCATGTCATCTGCAAACAGAGACAATTTGACTGCCTCCCTTCCTATTTGAATACCCTTTATTTCTTTCTCTTGCCTGATTGCCCTGGCCAGAACTTCCAATAATGTGTTGAATAGGAGTGGTGAGAGAGGGCATCCTTGTCTTGTACCTTTTTTCAAAGGAAATGCTTCCAGCTTTTTTGCCCATTCAGTATGATATTGGTTGTGGGTTTTTCATAAATAGCTCTTATTATTTTGAGATACGGTCCATCAATATGTAGTTTACTGAGAATTTTTAGCATGAAATGGTGTCGAATTTTATCAAAGGACTTTTCTGCATCTATTGCGATAATTATGTGGTTTTTGTCATTGGAACTGTTTATGTGATGGATTATGTTTATTGATTTGCATTTGTTGAACCAGCCTTGCATCCCAGGGATTAAGCTGACTTAATCGTGGTGAATAAGCTTTTCAATGTGCTGCTGGATTTGGTTTGCCAGTATTTTATTGAGGATTTTCGCATCAATGTTCATCAGGGATATTGGCCTGCAATTTTCTTTTTTTGTTGTGTCTCTGCCAGGTTTTGGTATCAGAATGATGCTGGCCTCATAAAATGAGTTAGGCAGGAGTCTCTCTTTTTCTATTGTTTGGAATAGTTTGAAAAGGAATGGTACCAGCTCCTCTTTGTACCCCTGGTAGAATTTGGCTGTGAGTCCATCTGGTCCTGGGATTTTTTGGTTGGTAGGCTATTAATTACTGCCTCAATTTCAAACTTGTTATTGGTCTATTCAGGGATTTGACTTGACTTCTTTCTGATTGAGTCTTGGGAGGGTGTATGTGTCCAGGAATTTATCCATTTTTTTCTAGGTTTTCTAGTTTATTTGCATAGAGGTGTTTATAGTATTCTCTGATGGTAGTTTCTATTTCTGTGGGGTCAGTGGTGATCTCCCCTTTATAATTTTTTGTTGTGTCTATTTGATTCTTCTCTCTTTTCTTCTGTATTAGTCTGGCTAGCAGTCTATCTATTTTGTTAATCTTTTCAAAAAACCAACTCCTGGATTCACTGACTTTTTGAAGGATTTTTTGTGTCTCTATCTCCTCCAGGTCTGCTCTGATCTTAGTTATTTCTTGTCTTCTGCTAGCTTTTGAATTTGTTTGTTCTTGCTTCTCTAATTCTTTTTCTTTATTCTTTCTTTCTTTCTTTCTTTTTTTTTTTTGAGACAGAGTCTCGCTCTGTTGCCCAGGCTGGAGTGCAGTGGCGCGATCTGGGCTCACTGCAAGCTCCGCCTCCTGGGTTCATGCCATTCTCCTGCCTCAGCCTCCCGAGTAGCTGGGACTACAGGCGCCCACCACCTCGCCCGGCTAGTTTTTTGTATTTTTTATTTTTTTATTAGAGACGAGGTTTCACTGTGTTAGCCAGGATGGTCTCGATCTCCTGACTTCGTGATCCACCCGTCTTGGCCTCCCAAAGTGCTGGGATTACAGGCTTGAGCCACCGCGCCGGCCCTTTCTTTCTTTTTTTTTTTTTTTGAGGTGGATTCTCACTCTGTCACCCAGGCTGGAGCACAGTGGTGCAACCTCAGCTTACTGCAAGCTCCGTCTCCCAGGTTCACGCCATTCTCCTGCCTCAGTCTCCAGAGTAGCTGGGACTACAGGCACCCACCACTATGCCCAGCTCTTTTTTTTTTTTCTTTGTATTTTTAGTAGAGACAGGGTTTCACTGTGTTAGCCAGGATGGTCTCAATCTCCTGACCTTGTGATCCACCCGCCTTGGCCTCCCAAAGTGCTGGGATTACAGGCATAAGCCACCATACCCGGCCTCTAGTTCTTTTAATTGTGATGTTAAGGTATTGATTTTAGATCTTTCCTGCTTTCTCCTGAGGGCATTTAGTGCTATAAATTTCCCGCTGAACACTGCTTTAGCTGTTTCCCAGAGATTCTCGTACGTCATGTCTGTGTTCTCATTGGTTTCAAAGAACTTATTTATTTCTGCCTTAATTTCGTTATTTACCCAGTAGTCATTCAGGAGCAGGTTGTTCAGTTTCCATGTAGCTGTGCAGTTTTGAGTGAGTTTCCTAATCCTGAGTTCTAATTTGATGGCACCATGGTCTGAGAGACTATTTGTTATGATTTCTGTTGTGGGACGTCAGGGACCCCTAACAGAGGGACTGGCTGGAGCCGTGCAGAGGAACATAAATTGTGAAGATTTCATTTTAATATGGACATTTAAAAGTTCCCAAATTAATACTTTTATAATTTCTTATGCCTGTCTTACTTTAATCTCTTAATCCTGTTATCTTTGTAAGCTGAGGATGTACATCACCTCAGGACCACTGTGATAATTGTGTTAACTGTACAAATTGACTGTAAAACATGTATATTTGAACAATATGAAATCAGTGCACCTTGAAAAAGAACAAAATAACAGCGATTTTTAGGGAACAAGGGAAGACGACCATAAGGTCTGACTGCCCGCTAGGTCAGGCAAAAAAAGCCATATTTTTCCTCTTGCAAAGAGCCTATAAATGGACGTGCAAGTAGGGAAGATATCACTAAATTCTTTTCCTAGCAAGGAATATTGATATTAATACTCTGGGAAAGGAATTCATTCCCGGGGGAGGTCTATAAAGGCCACTCCAGGAACATCTGTCCTATGCAGTTCAGATAAGGACTGAGATATGCCCTGGTCTCCTGCGGTACCCTCAGGCTTACTAGGTTTGGGAAACTCCATCCTGATAAATTTTTGGTCAGACCGGTTCTCTGCTCTTGAACCCTGTTTTCTGTTAAGATGTTTATCAAGACAATATGTGCACTGCTGAACATAGACCCTTATCAGGAGTTCTGATTTTGCCCTTGTCCTCTTTCCTCAGAAGCATGTGATCTTTGTTCTACTTTTTGCCCCTTGAAGCATGTGACCTCCCTGTTTGTACATCCCCTCCCCTTTTGAAATCCTTAATAAAAACTTGCTGGTTTTGCCGCTTAGGTGGGCATCACGGTCCTACTGATCTGTGATGTCACCCCTGGCAGCCCAGCTGTAAAATTCCTCTCCTTGTACTCTTTTTCTTTATTTCTCAGCAGGCCAACATTTATGGAAAATAGAAAGAACTACATTGAAATATTGGGGGTGGGTTCCCCCAATAGATTTCCATTCTTTTGCATTTGATGAGGAGTGTTTTACTTCCAATTATTGTCAATTTTAGAATAAATGCTATGTGGTGGTGAGAAGAAATTATATTCTGTTGATTTAAGGTGGAGAGTTCTGTCGATACCCTTTAGGTCTGCTTGGTTTAGAGCTGAGTTCAAGTCCTGAATATCCTTGTTAATTTTCCGTCTTGTTGATCTAATATTGACAGTGGGGTGTTAAAGTCTCCCACTATTATTGTGTGGGAGTCTAAGTCTCTTTGTAGGTCTCTAAGAACTTGCTTTATGAATCCGAGTGCTACTGTATTGGGTGCATATATATTTAGGATAGTTTTCCCTTCTTGTTTCTTTGATCCTGTTACCATTATGTAATGCCCTTCTTGGTCTTTTTTGATCTTTGTTGGTTTAAAGTCTGTTTTATCAGAGACTAGGATTGCAAACCCTGCTTCTTTTTGCCTTCCATTTTCTTGGTAAGTCTTCTTCCATCCCTTTATTTTGAGCCCATGTGTGTCTTTGCACATGAGATGGGTCTCCTGAATATAGCACACCAATGGTTCTTGACTCTTTATCCAATTTGCCAGTCTGTGCCTTTTAATTGGGGCATTTAGCCCGTTTACATTTAAGGTTAATATTGTTATGTGTGAATTTGATCCTGTGATCATGATGCTAGCTGGTTATTTTGTCCACTAGTTGATGCAGTTTCTTCATAGTGTTGATGGTCTTTACAAGTTGGTATGTTTTTGCAATGGCTGGTACCGCTTTTTCTTTTCCATGTTTAGTGCTTCCTTTAGGAGCTCTTGTAAATCAGGTCTGGTGGTGACAAAATCCCTCAGCATTTGCTTGTCTGTAAAGGATTTTATTTCTCCTTCGCTTATGAAGCTTAGTTTGGCTGGATATGAGATTCTGGGTTGAAAATCATTTTCTTTAAGAATGTTGAATATTGGCCCCTTTTCTCTTCTGACTTGTAGGTATCTGCAGAGTGATCCACTGTTAGTCTGATGGGCTTCCCTTTGTGGGTAACCCAACCTTTCTCTCTGGCCATGCTTAACATTTTTTTCTTCATTTCAACCTTGGTGAATCTGACAATTATGTGTCTTGAGGTTGCTCTTCTGGAGGAGTATCTTAGTGGTGTTCTCTATACTTCTGACATTTGAATGTTGGCCTCTCTTGCTAGGTTGGGGATGTTCTCCTGGATAATATCCTGAAGTGTGTTTTCCAACTTGGTTCTATTTTCCCAGTCACTATCAGGTACACCAATCAAACATAGGTTTGGTCTTTTCACATTTCCCATATTTCTTGGAGGCTTTTCCCATTCCTTTTCATTCTTCTTTCTCTAATCTTGTCTTCACGCTTTATTTCATTAAGTTGATCTTCAGTCTCTCATACCCTTTCTTCCACTTGATTGATTCGGTTATTGATACTTGTGTATGCTTCACGAAGTTCTCATGCTGTGTTTTTCAGCTCCATCAGGTCATCTATGTTCTTCTCTAAACTGGTTATTCTAGTTAGCAATTCCTCTAACCTTTCTTCAAGGGTCTTAGCTTCCTTGCATTGGGTTAGAACATGCTGCTTTAGCTCAGAGGAGTTTGTTATTACCCACCTTGTGAAGTCTACTTCTGTCAATTCATTAAACTCATTCTCCACCCAGTTTTGTTCCCTTGCTTGTGAGGAGTTTTGATTTTCTTGGAGGAGCAGAGGCATTCTGGTTTATGGAATTTTCAGCCTTTTTGCACTGGTTTTTCCTCATCTTCGTGGATTTATCTACCTTTGGTCTTTGATGTTGGTGACCTTTGGATGGGGTTTTGTGTGAATGTCCTTTTTGTTGATGTTGATGCTATTGCTTTCTGTTTGTTAGTTTTCCTTCTAACAGTCTGTCCCCTCTTCTGCAGGACTGCTGGAGTTTGCTAGAGGTCCACTCCAGACACTGTTTGCCTAGGTATCACCAGTGGAGGCTGCAGAACAGCAAAGATTGCTGCCTGCTCCTTCCTCTGGAAGATTCGTCCCAGAGGCTCACCCACCAGATGCCAGCCGGAGCTCTCCTGTATGACGTGTCTGTCAACTCCTGCTGGGAGGCGTCTCTCAGTCAGGAGGCACAGGGGTTGGGGACTCACTTTAGGAGGCAATCTGTCCCTTAGCAGAGCTTGAGCACTGTGCTGGGAGATCCACTGCTTTCTTCAGTGCTGGCAGGCAGGAAATTTAAATCTGCTGAAGCTGTGTCCACAGCTGCCCCCTCCCTGCAACTGCTCTGTCCCAGGGATATTGGAGTTTTATCTATAAGCCTCTACTGGGGCTGCTGCCTTTCTTTCAGAGATGCTCTGCCCAGAGAAGAGGAATCTAGAGAGGCAGTCTGGCTAGAGCGGCTTTGCCGAGCTGTGGTGGGCTCTGCCCAGTTCAAACTTCCCAGAGGCTTTGTTTACACTGTGAGGGGAAAGCTGCCTACTCACGCCTCAGTAGTGGTGGACACCCCTCCCCTTACCAAGTTCAAGCATCCCAGGTCAACTTCACACTGCTGTGCTGCAGTGAGAATTTCATACTGGTGGATCTTAGCTTGCTGGTCTCTATGGGGGTGGGATCCGCTGAGCTAGACCACTTGGCTCCCTGGCTTCAGCCCCGTTTCCAGGGGAGTGAACGGTTCTGTCTCGCTGGCATTCCAGGTGCCACAGGGTTATGAAAAAAATCTCCTGCAGCTAGCTCAATGTTTGCCCAAACAGCTGCCCAGTTTTATGCTTGAATCCCAGGGCCTTGTTGATGTAAGCACCTGAGGGAATCTCCTGGTCTGTGGTTGCAAAGACTGTGGGAAAAGTGTAGTATCTGGACCAGAATGCACTGTTCCTCATGGCACAGTCCTTCACGGCTTCCCTTAGCTAAAGGAGGGAGTTCCCCAACCCCTTGCGTTTCTTGGGTGAGGCAATGCCCCACCCTCCTTCAGCTCACTTTCCATGGGCTGCACCCACTGTCTAATCAGTCCCAATGAGATGAGCCGGGTACCCCAGTTGGAAATGCAGAAATCACCTGCCTTCTGCATTGATCTTGCTGGGAGCCGCAGACTGGAGCTGTTCCTATTTGGCCATCTTGCCAGCCACCCTAAATTTGCTTGTATTTTCTTTCTTCCTTTCTTCCTTTCTTCCTTTCTTCCTTTCTTTCTTTCTTTCTTTCTTTCTTCTTTTTTTTTTTTTTAGACAGAATCTTGTTCTGTGTCCCCCAGGCTGGAGTGCTGTGGCATGATCTTGGCTTACTGCAACCTCTGCCTCCTGGGTTCAAGCGATTCTTCTGCCTCAGCCTCCCAAGTAGCTGGGACTACAGGCATACAACCATCACACCGGCTAATGTTTGTACTTTTAGTAAAGACAAGGTTTTACCATGTTGACCAGGCTTGTCTCAAACTCCTGACCTTGTATCCACCTGCCTTGGCTTCCTAGAGTGCTGGGATTACGGGTGTCAGCCACCATGCCCAGCCCTATTTGCTTGTATTTTCTATTTTATTTTTTGGGATAGGCAGAGACAATATCTATTATGATGAACAGGATAATATACTAAAAAACTGCTCAACTTCTTTTTAATGATTATTTCCTCCTTTATTGAATTGGGCATGTTTTTCAGGGAAAAGTTGATATACCACCCATTAAAATAAATTAACATTCTTATCTTACCTTATTCACTTAACCAGAAGAATTTCATTTCTTCCCTAGACATGAAGATTATCCATATATATTTGCTTGGGTTTTTTTTTTTTTTTTTTTAAATTAGTGCACTCACACGCATACACAAATCATTCCCCTCATTGAAGAAACTTTAGAATTTTTTTATCCAGTTGCAACCCAGAGGGTTAAGCTGTGGGGGGAAGTGGGACCCTTGAGGAGAGGTGAGCAGGAAGGGAGTCATTAAACAACACTTATGTCCAGCTGATCACTTTGAAAAAATATCAAGAGATCTCATTTCTCACCTTTGTTTTTCCTGTTCCTTCCTTGTCATTTATTTGCTATTTTTTTTTTCCGTCACTGCAAGGCATGCATATCAGGTGCTCTGATTTTTGTGTCTATAGTAAAAAACTAATGGAATCTTATTTGGAAAAGAAAAATTAGTAATTTGGGAAAGGGATGAAGACGAGAAAATGGGTAGAAGAGAGATTTCGTAATTTCTTCAGAGAGAAGCACTAGCTGCTCTTCCTCCACACCAAAAAAGCAAATAAATGTATTACCAAAGCACATTGCAGAAAGGAACCTCTGCATTCCTCCTGATTATGGAAATTTAAAATAAAGTATAAAGGACACATTTGAGTTAGTATCAGTTCGATTCTTCCCTTTGTTTATTTGCTGCATCAGGACAGTACCCCATGTCCCAGCATTGGGTGGTGGGGTCGGGGCAGGGAAGAGCAGTAAAGTGGTTTTTTCAAGCCCCGTCTTTGAAAGCATTTGCTTAGCTTTGAAAGAGTCCAAAGTTTCAGAAAACTTTTGTTTATTAGATGGGATTTTGTTCCTGCTTCCTCAAATGTAGACTTTGCAAAACCAAAACAGGCAGTGTTAATTCTGAAGACAGAGACCCTCCAGGGGAATAGCTCTGCCTCTGGTTCTAAATGCTATGAAGTCTCACTAATTTGAACTCCACACATTCTTAATTGCATAGAGACTAGTCTGAGGTTTGCTCTGCAAACTCTTTTTTTCATAGAAGGTGAAAATTAACACTATAAATAAGACTCTGGTAATATCTGGGGTGGTAGTGCCTTATATTTATAAAAGCAACTATATTCCAAACGTCTTAGAAGTATCATTTAGATATTTAGTTAAATTAAACACATATGTGTTATTTAGACTGACAAGCTCTGAGAGGAAAAGGGAAATTTTTGCATTCTGGTGTGGGTTGTTGGAGTTGCAAATCTGGCTTATTTTGAATATCTCTCTCAACGGTAGTTTAAATAAATGAACCAATGAACAAAGGAATATGGCAGCACAATTTGAATTCCTATATGTATCTCACTAAATTTAATAAAATTTCTTTTATGACCAAAATCTCTCCATAATGGTAGTTTCTAAAGAGTTACAGTTGTTTCAAGGTATAGTTGTGTGACAGCATTTTGTTTTTCAGCAAATGTTTATTGAGAGGGCAGGACTATAAGCCAGGTACATTTTGCAGCTTGTTTCGCGGAACTGTGTTTGAACAACCAGATAAATTACTTTAACCAAGTTTCAAAGTGCTTCTGATTCATTCAGAAGTGGCTATTAAGCCATAGTAATCAGCTGTTACTAAACACTTGACAGTTGTATATAGAATACTATGTACTGACAATGGCGCTTACTGAAAGATTAAAAGAGACATTTTCAATGTTAATAAGATATTTAGTATTAAATAGATCATTTAAAATGTGAAGATAGCTTTTAAGATATATTTTCTGGTTGATTTGAAGAGATTGTGGGCCAAGTGCGGTGGTTCACGTCTATAATCCCAGCATTTTGGGAGGCCGAGGTGAGAAGATCACCTGAGGTCAGGAGTTCAAGATCAGCCTGGCCAACCTAGCAAAACCCTGCCTCTACTAAAAATACAAAAATTAGCCAGGCATGGTGGCTTCACCTGTAGTCCCATCTCCTTGGGAGGCTGAGGCAGGAGAATTGCTTGAACCCGGGAGGCGGAGGCTGCAATAAGCTGAGATTGTGCCACTGCACTTCAGCCTGGGCAACAGAGTGAGATTCCATTTCCAAAAAAAAAAAAAAAAAAAAGGGAGAGATTGTGTATTGTGTATATGTGTGTATGTGACAGACCCTAAATTTTCACTTAACATTTGATTAAGTTGATTTAACCATGCCCTTTTTCAGAAAGGAAGAACCCACTCTCCAGGGTCTTAATGAAGCCTGCCCAGTGAAACACTGGCATTCAGTAATGATCTTCTGCAAGGGGATCTAAAAAGGCATCTCAGCAATGATCTGCTGCAAGGGGATCTAAAAAGCTGGAGGCAGAATTTTGTGGTTTTATAAGGAAATAAAATAATGGTATCCTTTCTTTGTTTAGTGTTCTTTTTTTGTACATGAAATTCAATAACTTAAATGAATGACTAACTTAGTAGCTAAGGAACAAAGAAACACCACTAATTTCTAATGTTAGCTAGGCACTTCGTTGTGTACTAGCAACTATGTTGAGTGCTACACCTGCTTTATCTTACTTAAGCATCATAACAAGCTGACTGTTATCTATTTTTTTTAACTTAAGAGGAAACTGAAGTATAGAATAGTTAAGTGACATATCCAAGGCTGGACAGTTAGTGAGTGGTACAGCCATGCTTCAAACCCTGGAGACAGAGCCTAACACTTAATTACTGCTATTATTGGAAACGGATATTCTTGAAATAATTACAATATATTTGCCCCTTGGTAATTAAAAACAAAAAAACTTCTGTAGTCCTTCTAGCATAAGGGCCAGATTATGGAGGTTTTAGTGCTAAGGAAGGGAAAAGGTATCTACGTGGAGCAAAGACACTCATGCAGTTGGTAAGAAACAGGCTATTACATAGGAACGTTGCTTACAGAGGGAAAGGGAAAGTAAACAGAAAGTCCTGGTGCTGTGAAAAGGGGGGAAGTTGAGAAAGAGATGAGGGCCAGGTAAGAATTTCCTAGTTCTCCATGTCCTAGGGTTGAGCATGTGGCAAGTGTGGTTAAACATCCACATAGGTTTGGGGCTCTCAGAGACTCTCCACGCTGGAGAGATTGCAAGAAGTTGAGGAAAGCCATAGGTTTTTTTGTGGCACCTTATTGAACATGGTGCCGTCCTATGGGCTCAGTTCAGAAGTGATGTTGGAGCGAGGTGTTTCCATAGATGGGCCTAAACTAGTTCCCCTATGCCCCATGGCCTGAACAATGGTGCACTGGAGAATCACAGGTACTTGCAGGCTGTGTGTGAGTAGAGAGGAACATGGAAACTGAGAGGAATGGCAGGCTAGAAGAAGCCTGGAGTCATGGAAAAAGGAGGTCACAGAGTGAAGGGGCCTTGTACATGAAGTCATGACTAGAGATCTACAGTCTTTGTTTTGGGGGGGTTTCTATTATTTTACTTTTTTATAATTTTAATTTTGATTTATTATTATTATTATACTTTAAGTTCTAGGGTACATGTGCACAACGTGCAGGTTTGTTTCATAGGTATACATGTGCCATGTTGGTTTGCTGCACCCATCAACTGGTCATTTACATTAGGTATTTCTTCTAATGCTATCCCTCCCCCAGCCCCCCATTCCCCAACAGGCCCTGGTGTGTGATATTCTCCTCCTGTGTCCATGTGTTCTCATTGTTCAACTCTCACTTATGAGTGAATAGGAGTGGTGAGAGAGGGGATTTTTGTCTTCGGTGCTCTACACATTCAGAGAAACTTCTCTAGTAACAAACTATAGAAATGATCCCTGAAAGTATAGTCTAGATATCCACAATCTTGTCAATGTCTATCAACATGGTAGCTGTGACAATGACCAAATGAAGTGAGGTCGGCAAGGACACAGAATGTGGCACGTGGACCAGAGGCTCTTCCCCACATTGTAATAAACTTTCCATGGAACTCAGAGGAAGGGAGAATTGGACAGGGAAGTTCCTTAAGAGGAGAGAAACCACTGTTATGAAGAATATAAATCTGAATTACATTGAGTCTTTATCTGAAGACAGTATTTAGAAAGAGATGCTGTTACCCTTCTTTAACAGAATCAAGTGTTCCTCCTTGATATGGTTTGGCTCTGTGTCCCCACTCAAATCTCATCTCCAATTGTAATCCCCACGTGTCAAGGGAGGTAGGTGATTGGATCATGGGGGCGGTTCTGTATGCTGTTCTCATGATAGTGAGTAGGAGCTCTCACGAGATCTGATGGTTTTATAAGTGGCAGTTTCCCCTGTTCTTCTCTCTTCTGCCATCTTGTGAAGAAGGTGCTTGCTTCCCCTTTGCATTCCCCCATAGTTGTGTTAATAAGTTTCCTGAGGCCTCCACAGCCATGTGGAACTGTGAGTCAGTTAAGCCTCTTTACTTTATAAATTACCCAGTCTCAGGTATTTCTTTATAGCAGTGTGAAAACGGATGAATAAATTCCCCAACACCATTTCAACTGTACCTTAATGACCATCAGCAGAACTGTAGTCAGAGCCAGCTGGAGCAAGATGGGGACAATTGTAGAAAATAAAGTTGCATTTAGTGCACTTTGGAATTGTTACAAATTCTCATTCTGCTACATCATAATAGTGTTTAACACAAATATTGTAAGTCACTTCTGGCAAGTTGAGCAGTAACCTATTTTGTTGTTGTTGTTTTTTATTTATTTATTTATTTATTTTGAGATGGAGTTTCGCTCTGTTGCCCATGCTGGAGTGCAGTGGCACGATCTCAGCTCATGCAACCTCTACCTCCTGGATTCAAGCGATTCTTGTGCCTCAGCCTCTCAACTAGCTGGAATTACCAGCATGCGCCACCATGCCTGGCTCATTTTTGTATTTTTATTAGAGACAGAGTTTCACCATATTGGCTAGTCTCGAACTCTTGACCTCAAGCAATCCTCCTGGCTTGGCCTCCCAAAGTGCTGGGATTATAGGTGTGAGCCACTGCACCCGGCCAACAGTAACCTACTTCTAAAAACAAATGGACTAATATAAAAAAAATTGTGCACCTTAAATATATACAATTAAAAACAAAACAAAACAAAAAACAAATGGACCTGCATGACCCTTAGGCACTTAATGAATTCTGCCTAGTGCAAGATTGCCATCCAGTGTTAGGCATCACAGCAATGAGCTCAGCAAGAAATTCCCTTGAGCTTTGAGCAGGTGTCAGTCAGAAATTTCTTGCCACAGGTTCCTCTTCACTGGAAATCCCCAATGGAGTAGGGGAGCTACTGGTGATTCCCTTTATCTTAGAGACAGATGGGGATCTGGGATATCTGTACCTCCCATGGGCAGGTCACTAAATAGAAAAGTCATCTAAGTCACTAAGGAGCTTTGTGACCTTGATAATATTGCTAAACTTTTCTGAGCTCCAGCTTCTTCATGTGTAAAGTATAAATAATAGTGAAGTATTTTTACTGCACATGGTTTTTGTAAGGGTTGCTGAACAATGAGACACATATACTGTGGAATATGACACTTTTATTCTAATAGTACTGTTATCATTGCTATTAATGTTATTGTTAATCGGTATATTTTGAACTCACAGTTGGGGATGCTGATGTGGATAAATAATCTAAGCACATGGAAAGCTATGTTTATGGTTTTATGAACCACCACATATCATTCCCTTAAAATCCAAGATGTGTAACTCAACATTTTATTGCAGATTGCCTCATTTTCCAATTATTTTACTTAGTTTTACTGATTCTCACCATCTAAATGATCATTTCTAGGCAAGATCTTTGTCTTATGGCACATAAATATAGTAGTAGAGATTATCATACAGTATTTATAGTACATACAAAAGCTATAAAAATGGGAACCAGCGATTAGAAATACTCATTTTTAACCAATTTGCAAGATGGAAATGTTCTTGAAAACATTGTTGAACAAACAGTACAGGAGAAGCTGGATGCATATAAATTAGAAATTAAGAAATCATACAGTCCACTCAGGCTCCTAAAGACTCCAGATCCTTTCCTTGTGTTTTCTTATTGTTCCTTTCATTGCTAAAGTTTCTTTTGTTGATCTATCTCCTTTATTACTACAACAACAATGAAGCCTTTGACTCACTGAAGATGAAATAAACAAATAAAAAGAATAGCATAAAGAATACTCATTGTCCTATCCACTTTAATAACTTGTAGACAGCCTCCCAGATCTTTTTCTAATGCATTAAGAAAACCAGGTTGGGTGCGATGGGTGGCTCACACCTGGAATCCCAGCACTTTGGGAGGTCAAGGGAGGCAGATCTCTTGAGGTCAGGAGTTCGAGACCAGCCTGGCCAACATGGTGAAACTCTGTCTCTACTAAAAATACAAAAATTAGCTGGGCATGGTGGCACATGCCTGTAATTCCAGCTACTCAGGAGGCTGAGGCACGAGAATCACTTGAACCCGAGAGGTGGAGGTTGCAGTGAGCCTAGATTGCGGCACTGCACTTCAGCCTGGGTGATGAAGAAAACCAAACCACGTCTATTCTTCTGAAACTTATCAGAATCTATATAACCGGTTTCTTCCTGTGGGTACATAGGTTGTTTCCTACTGGCATGTTATTGGACATCCAAGTTGATTCCAACTAGCCCTTCTTGTTGGATGTTAGGTTATTTACAACTCATTACTATTGTATTACCTTTAGCTGCTGGGATAACAGATGTGAGCCACTGTGCCCGGCCCAGTACTGTAGAGCTTTGGATAATCCAGTTCTATGTTTACTTCGGGATGACATGTAGAGTTACAGTCAATTGATAGGGTAGTGAAAAAGAATTGGCAATTTCATCTTCCGTGTGAATCTCAGAATGAAAGAACCAGGAAAAGTGAGAGAGATGAAAGTGATGTCAGCATAGCCAGAGAATGCTTTTTGTTTGCTGACACAGGACTTTCTTTTGGAGGAAAGGGCGTCTTTTTTCATCTTGTTTATTTTTCATGTATTTTCCCTCTTGAGCTCAGATCTGAGATCCCCAAACAGTCTTCCAAATCATGCTGAGAAAGCATCTAAAAATAGTAGGAAAAAAACCCTCAAGATTTCTGAGTTGGTATGCTGTACCAGACACCTGTGAGATCTTTGTCTGTCAGACTATTCCTCTCTGCTTTCTGTGTGTAGCAATAAACATCTATTGACTTATGTACGCTCACAGAAGAATACAGACATGCACACACACTCAGTAGTTTATTGGTCTGTCTTTAAGCAGCACTTGAATATATTTTGGCTAGATGTAAAAACAGCCACTTGTCAGTGTTTACCACTTTAGTGACCAGAGCTCTCTGCAACATTTTATGCCTTTGATCTAGAATTTGCTGTGCCCAATACAGTAGTACCTAACCGCAGATAGCTTTTTTTTTTTTTTTTGAGACAGAGTCTCGCTCTGTGGCCAGGCTGGAGTGTAGTGGCGTAATCTCGGCTCACTGCCCCCCTGCCTCCTGGGTTCAAGGGATTCCCCTGCCTGTCTCCCGAGTAGCTGGGACTACAGGCACACACCACCACACTCGGCTAACTTTTGTATTTTTAGTAGAGACAGGGTTTCACCATGTTAGCCAGATGGTCTTGATCTCTTAACCTCGTGATCTGCCTGCCTCAGCCTCCCAAAGTGCTGGGATTACAGGCGTGAGCCACCGCGCCTGGCCATTAACTACATTTCAAGTGTTTAATATCCAAATGTAGCTAGGGGCTACCATACAGAACAACAGAGATATGTAACACTTCTGTCACTGCAGAAAGGACAGAGCTGCCCTAAGTCTAGGCTATAAGCCATCTTACGTGGCCCAGAGCTCTCTCTGAATGGTGAGCTACTTGATGAATGGGCTTGAGACTTCACTTTTGTATTCCTTTTGGTTAGGTATATAGTAGTTCCCCAATATATTGTTTTACATGAAAAGGAAGATGTTGGCCGGGCGCGGTGGCTCAAGCCTGTAATCCCAGCACTTTGGGAGGC